>NW_013667272.1:38226-47972 GCF_000517525.1 Limulus polyphemus | reverse complement strand
ATACTTTATTATTGGCATGCCATTAAAGTAGCTCCTAGCAACAAATATACTTTATTATTGGCATGCCGTTAAATGAACTCCTTGCAACAAATATACTTTATTATTGGCATGCCGTTAAATGAACTCCTTGCAACAAATATACATTATTAACAGTACTCTATTAAAGTAGCTCCTAGCAACAAATATACTTTATTATTAGCAATCCATTAAAGTAGCTTCTAGCAACAAACGACCTTTATCAAAAGTAATTTTAATGGCAGCGCCTAGTAACATAGAAATGTTATCAGCACCACTTTATTAAAACAGACCACAGCACCAAGTTAGTTTTATTACTTCTTATGGTGGATAACGCCCTATAAGCTGGCGAGGTTAGATCTGTTAATTTGCAGTTTGTGCATAATAAGATTGATAATGTTTTGATTACGTAAACTATAAGAGTTGATGTCTCATAAAAGACCGATTTAAATTTCGTTTCCATCGACGCTTTGCGTGTTGCAGTATGAGCTCTGATATTGCGTGTAAGGTTTTGTTCACAGCGGCGTCCAGCACGAAAATTGTGTTTTTGAAATTTTTTTTATATATTCTTTTTACTGGAAACCCGTAAAGGGCCAGTAAAGAAAGACTCGATTAAAACTATTATTAGTCTCATTGTTATGCAATATCACACTTTACACTTATATTTTTGGATAACATTTTATTGCAACAGCACTAAGTCACACTGTTTTTGTCAATAGTCTAATAAAATCAAATTTTGCTCCCCAGTGGTACAGCGGTATGTCTGGGGACATACAACGCTAGAACTCGGGTTTCGATACCCGTGGTGGGCAGAGCACAGATAGCCCTTTATGTAGCCTTGTGCTTAACTAAAAACAAACATAAATCAAATTTTATGAACAAAATTTCATTAAAGCAGTGTATAGCAGCAAATAACTGTTTACCAGTTGTACTATTCATAGCAATAAATAACTGTTATTACTAATGGAAGTTCCTAAGTTTGAAAATTTTTACATTTTTAAAAACTGTTTGAATTCAACTTGCATGACGTTTTCTATTTTATTAGTACTAATTTAATTGTTCCTACTTAGTCCTTAGGTGGAACTCTTTATTTTTCATGTTATAACAGAAAATCCCAAGATATTGAAAAAACAATCTGAATTTTTTGAATCGAAATTACATTAGTTTGAAATACAATAGCAAAACTATTTCATGAAACAATTTAAAATTTATGGTTTTGTTTGTTTCAGAATTTCACTCAAAGCTACACAAGGGCTGTTTGCGTATAGTCGTTAATAATTTTGAGTCAATGGATTAGAGGGAAAGCATCACCCACCACCAACTCTTGGGCTACTTTTGTCTAGGTGTATTTGAAAGTCAGTAACTTTTTGTAGAAGAAAAACAAAATATTTAAGAAAATTTAAAATATCATTCCGAAGTGCACTATGCGGTATAATAATTTATCTTTAAAACTTTACTTGCAATTACTTACTATCTTGACAATCTATGTTCTGTTTTTAACATTTCATTCCCGTTCGGTTTTATCAGAAGGCGAAGAGAAACCGAAGCATTTTCTGAGTGTATAAGAAATAGTTTGCAGTTCATTACAAAGCAGCTGTACTCGTTATGCCGTATTTTATATGGAACTGCTAAGGAAATTAAGCCTATAAAACCTGCATAGGCTGTATTGATTTCCGTGTGCTTTAATCACCAGAAGTATCCTAGAGTAATTAGAATCACGCTACAGAGATCCTGTTAGAATGGAATGTTTGATGGAACAGAGATGAGGCGTTCTATTATGCATTGGACTTGTGTGATGGAGAACGTTCAAGCGATATAACGACCACGCCCCCCAGTAGCACAGCGGTATATCTGCGGACTTACAACGCTAGAATCCGGGTTTCGATACCCGTTGTGGGCAGAGCACAGATAGCCCATTGTGTAGCTTCGTGCTTAATTATAAATAAACAAACAACTAACGACCACATTAAAATAAAACAATTAGTGCATGCTCTATCCTAGGTACACTCAACACAACCAATGTTATTGTAGCAAGGTTTGACGAGGTTTTGATTTACAACGTGCAGATACAGTGTAAGTACACAGCATTTAAACTCCATATCTTATTGAAATTAATAAAATGTTCTGGTTCTTGTCTTTCAAAAATCTAAGAAACTGTTATCAAGACATTCTCATAAGGAAATGTGCATATTGTTTTATCACGTATAAGCACTAGTTAAATCCCACACAAGTCAATATGACTGATGAGGAGATATAACTTTAAACGTGATTTACTGACTTAGGAAACAGTAAAATCAAACGTTGCATGTTGTAATAAATACGAGTAAAGTCTGGCAGTTATTTTGCACTATACAAAAAAAAAAGGCTTCAACAACCATAAAACTGTTGACGCTGTTTGTGTCATTGGAGTTGAATAATGGGCGTTACAGAAGTGTTTTCTTCCATTACTAATATTCTGGGTACAGTAACTTAATGATTACTGTTCAACTACAGAAAAACTATTGATTCTTTATTGTCGATGTACCATTGCTTATTCTAAGTGAGAACTCAGAATTGAAAAATTAGGTGAAATTTATTTTGTTACCAAGAAGTGAACCGAATTTCATAATGATCTATCGCGCAGTTTGATTCTTTCAGAAGAACACCACTTTATTATGATCAGCATCACATGCTTTATTTGGATCATCTGTAACTAAGAGTCCAAATTGGTACTATCGCTTCAATTTAAAAGTAAGACCATTCCGGGTAAAGTTTCAATTTATAATTCAGATACCAGTACAAAATAAATTAAATCCAAGTATACTGAATAAAAAAATATCGGATTTTGAAACCGATGTATGTTTGAAGTTAAGCACAAAGCTACACAATTAGCTATCTGTGCTCTGCCCTCCACGGGTATCGAAACCCGGTTTCTAGCGTTGTATATCCGCAGATATACCGCTATGCCAATCATTTCATTTTATCTCAATACAGCATTTAGAAATTTATTTTTCAACTGTGTTACTATTTGGTCCTGACCTCCCAAAAGTAATTAACTATGTTTTATGTGGGTTTAAAATCACAAGTCAATTAGTGCCCCATTGATTTCAATTATAAATTATATTTTGTAAGATTTTAATTGTTATACGATAGCTGGAGAAGCATTAGAAAGCAATAGGCCCACAATGAGAAGAATGTGGAAAAATACTATCTGCAGTTAACGTGATTTTTATCATATATTTAGGAGCTACACAAAGACGTTTATTACTCACCCAAAAAGCAATCAATGTCTTTAGTGTACTATGAGACATCACTATTACAAGTGAGTTGCAAATTATGAGAGATGTCTTTCGTGTAGACAATGCATAACAGGACTTATTACAGATCCCCGAGGAACTCTCATTTTAAAGGCGTAATATCCTGAAATTTGTTTACCGTTTTGTATTTTAATACTTCTGTCATCAAAAAATAAATTTCAAAATAAAACTTGGACATTAAAGTAATGCAATCTAGATACGAATCATTCATGTCCCAATTATTAGTATTTGTTTCAGTTAATCTCGCCAGGTGATCGACAGTAGACCTCTTTTTTTTAGAAAAACTCAGTAAATTATTTATTATGTTATTATTTTAAAAATATTTTATTGATCGTTTTTTAATTTTTCTTTTGTTTGTTGAATTTCGTACAAAGCTACCCGAGGTGTATCTGCCCTAACCATCCTTAACTTAAACTTGAAGAAAGGCAGTTGGTTAATACCTAAACAACAAACCACCTTCGCAACTCTTTTACTTACGAAAAGTAGGATTAACCGTCACATTATGGCGTCTTCCCTGGGAAAAGTCTGGCATGGTTGGTGATGGGATTCGAACCCGCGACCCACAGATTGTGAACCGATCGCCTTAACCACCAGGTCATGCTAAGTCTATTTATTGTTCTTTCCAGCACCTTTCCCCTACAGCTTAGTTAGCTCATGGCTGTATAATCTGTTAATTTTGTATTATTTTTATCCGGTTCAAAAATAATAATAGTTAGAGCAACAATGATAAATTACACAGTTTAGTTAAATTAACCAAGAAACTTAGAGATACATAATTTAAAATAATATATCCAACCTAATCTGCCATCCCCACTCCCCAAAGGCTCAACGATAAATAAGAAGGCTTATAATGCTACAAATCATGTTTCGACAGCACAGATAGCCCATTGTGTAGATTTGGATTTAACAACAAACAAACAAAGATAATCTAATCTTCAACATTTTTTTTTAAAGAAGAGCTATTTTAAGAGAAATTTCAGTTATTTTATAATTATTTTGGGGGTATATGACCCTCCCTTTACTTAATTTTGAGAGTCCTAATCGCCAGTAAAATCCTCAATGCTGAATGAAAAAAATAATCTACGTTTACATTATGTTTAATTTCATTAGAAGAACTTTGGAAATTAGTATTATCATAATTTTATTAGTAGAAACAGACTATGAGTGCTCTTTTAAAAGCATCATTTTTATCGTTTATAATTACGTTGCAATTTTCCATTCTAACACTTATTTCATTATTTTCAGTTTTCCTATGTCCTATATATTTATTACACTTTCTCTAGAATTTACCAGGATAATTTATCCAAAGTACTGCAGAAGTAAGTAAAATGTTTTACTTTTGCTTTTTTAATTAATTTTTTATCTCACTTATGATGCAAGTTATCTAAAGTTTTAATGATCTTTGCGTATTGACGCCTTAATCGTCCCTTTTTTTAAATTAATGGCTACTTTAATTTCGTTAGTAAGAATCCAGTTACTTAGTCTTCTTTGTTTTACTATAAGAACACTGACCTCTAGAGCAGTTTGGATAACCTGTGTAAATTCATTACAGTGCAAGTTTACGCCATTTTTTTTTTCTACATTAGCAGCGTCGCTTTCAAACAAGTATATATTCATGATAGTTCTATTACATTTTGAAAACTGTCCCAATCTGCATTAAAATAAGCATTTATTCTTTAACAATTTTATAAACTTTAATAGCCAGATGGTCCACCTGAAAATCACTAATTTTACTACCGAATGCAGGACTTGTGATAGTTAAATCAACTATAACACATTACCTATTAACATCATTTATGCAAGTATAATTATTATAATTTACTAATACAAATTTAAATGATTTATAATGTTATAGTAATATTATATGGCATGTCTCTGGCTGAACAAATCGTAGTGGTTAGCGTGCACAGACTGTGGATTCGTATCAAGTTTCTGCAAAAACGCACTCCACACAATGGGATTATGGTAGCACTTAAACAGTGACTGTCAAATCTCACTATTTGGTCAGAACATATTAGCCCAAGAGTTGTGGGGGGGGGGGAAAGGTTGACTAGCTGTCTTCCTCTAGTTTATCAGTTCAAAATTAGGGATAATTGCGCGCAAATAGCCCTTGTGCAGCTTTGTGTGAAACTGTAAAACAAACCTTCAAAATGAGGGGCAGATATGGTGCTTTGCGCGAAATACAAAAAAAAAAGTCCATTGTGGTACACTTTCTTACACCCAAACGAATAATGTTCATTGTTAAATAAAATAATTTTGATTCATAACTCAAACTTCTGTATTTTTCTTTTAATTAGGTCTATCATGTTCTTCGCAGAAGTTTATTATAATGGAGATTGAGTAATCATGATAATTATACTACGTACGATCGATGATGAAGGAAGAAGTTCCAAGTATAGTACAAGACCTACAATCGACACTCCTCAGCAAAGATTTAATACTGATAAAACATAGTTAGCGTGCCAGACTGTTGATGTGATGTTCCGTGGTTCGTATCCCATTACCACAAAAAAAAAGATAAAAAATCGCGCTTCGCACTTTGGGTGCGTTATAAGAGTGAAGATCAAATCCTACTATTCGGTCTGACAAAAGTAATCCAAGAGTTTGTGTGTGTGTGATACTAGCTAGCTGTCTTCTCTGTAGTCTAGCATTTCGAAACAATGGACATCTAACGAGTCCTCGTATAGTTTTGTGCGAATTTCGACAAACAAGCAAGGTAATAAAACACGTTTTAAGTTAAAAATCACATGGATTGATTATAATTCTCGTATAATGTTGAACCGACCCCTTTCGTCTCGTACCAGCCCAAGGGTTTTGATGATATATGTCATTTTATGTATCTTGCCTAACTAGACTGAAAAAATATAAAGCGCACCTTTAAACTGTGTATATATATTTCAAATCGTCAAGACAACATTAAGAAAACATTCGGAATAACATATAGTAATACTTGTCTATAAATCCTCATAATGTATTATAATATCATACACAAACACATATCTGGAACATTTGACACACTAAACATAATACACAATTCAATACTTTTTCTAAAAATGAGGTTTCTGATCGACAACAATTTTAAACTAATGACCTAATATCAAGATAAAATTACAGCTTTATATATAGTATTACAACGTTTGGCACTATAATCTTTCGGTATATTGAAGATTGTTTTGGTTTATCAAGTATGAATAGTTTTGGCAGAAACCCGCAAAACGATTAATTCTTCAGCTCCCAGAATCTCGAAAATTTATTACCTCATAAAACTGAAATCGATAAAAAAAAACTGGTTAGCAAACTAAATCTATGTTGGTCCATAAAACGGTTTGGAAAAAGGAATTTGTTTTATTTATTGTTTATTGTTATATAAGTGTTCAGCCTAGTGATATGGTAAACATATTGTTTTAGCATTGCGTTCGTACTTGTTCTAAATATATTTATCCACAACTTCCAACTCTTACATCTTATGGGTTTGTTGAGTTTTTATTAAAGCTTTCCTTTTTGTGTGTGTGTATATGTATATGTTCCTTTTTTAAGGCTTAAATTAAAATTGTAAGAAACTACAAAAAGATTTTAAATCATGCAAATGATGCTGTTGCAAGGCCTTATATCGATTAGAGATTATTTCACAATACTTATTTTCCTCTTTGCTTTTTTCAGTTATCCAACAGCACTTTGTGTTTAATGTTTCATGTTTTACTCATTCATTTTAAATTGTGCAACAACTTTGAAGGCCGGATGTGGCGAAGTAATTAATGTGCCCGTAAAAACACACTCCGCTGCATTACAATAGTGACCGTCAAATGCAAAGACGAGAGCAGGCCAAGAGTTGGTGGTGGGTGCTGTTGACTAGTTACCTTTCGCCCTAATCTATCAGGTAAAAATTAGGAAAGGCTATTCGTAGATAGCCCCTATGTAGCTCTACGCAACCCCTTCAGTAACTTATCGATACGTCTGAGGGTTAACTTATAGCTACTATACTAATCTCTAACAATTATTGTTGACAGAAAAGAAAAAAACAACAACAGAATAACGTCTTTTGTATCTCTCTATGAATTTAATACAATACTTTAGAGGCCCCCAGTGACAGAGTGATATGTCTACAGATTTATATTACTAGAAACCAGGTTTTGATACCCGTGGTGGGCAGAGCGCAGATAGCACTTTGTGTAGCTTTGTGTTTAACTATAAACAAACAAACTCTAGAAAATAATAATTTAGCTAAGGTTTTTACTTATGGTAACAGTTTAAGAAGGAGACTATATAACAAGGTTTACAAGTCAATTGTAAAATATATCAGATACTAAAAGGCGAAGAAGGAAGATTTAGGGATAATGGCTTTTTTGTTTGTTCATTATAGAAAGAACATAGATTACGTTGTTTGTTTTTTGATGTTGTTTTTCGTACACACGTCTTTCATTCTCTTGTCTCCCCGTGGGCCAGCGGTTTCTTGACTTACAATGCTAAAATGCGGGATTTGATTCCTTCTAGGAATGGTAAAAGATCGCTGATAATCAACTGTAATATTTGTTGTTTTCTTTAAATAAATTTTTTCCTATTATTTTTTTTTCGTTTATTAAGGATAAAACAGACTGAGAGATAACTTTATAATGAACTGATGAATAACCTAACAGACCCCAAAAATATGTGTGTTTATAAACTGTGGAACTTCATCAATGTAATCAAATTACTGTTATTACAAATGTCAAAGGAGCACGGAATGACTATGGTGAAAAAAAAAACAATAACTGTAGAAGAGCAAAAACAAATTGAGAATTACGTGCTTAAATAAAACTTGAGCTGTTTCTTAATACCTTATTTTTCTGGATTTTTTACGGAGGATTAATAGTTTTTATAAGAAAGATGATCCAGTTTTATGCTGCCCTTGATACTTCTTCTTGTATTACCAATCGAAGTTAGATGGACAAGGTTGCTATTAATTTCGGCATTGCACTATCCATTGTGATAAGCTTCTACGGACAACGGCGTGGTCAGTCTTAGTTCACATTTCTAGATCTTTAAGTTTTCAAAGACCTTCTATTATATATGGGCTTGAAAGGTATGTCATTGAATGGGATTGGGATTTCAGTTCCTTCGATCATCTTATATATATATAAACAGCTTACGGATTGGTTTCGACCGAGGTTTTAAAGCTGTTATTTTCCTAATTACTGTGCTGTGCGAGATTTTTCTTTTCTACAGAGAACAATGAAGGGTCTCCTCCTCAAAATGTTGTGTTCTGTAGCTCTAAATACTTTAACAACATTCTGTACGAACATCCTTTATCGGAAAGGGCTGTAAAATAGTTGGGAATTAGCTTTGTACCACATATTTAGGTACTAAAAATGTCCCCGTGACGACATGGCTTACGACGCAACACGCAATTTACATCAACATATGCAAGCCTCTCTTATAAAGTACGACTAACACTCACCCAATTTGATGTAATAGTAACTGGTCTTTTTTTTTTATTCGGGGTTTGATGTAACGTCTTCTAATAACCTGAAATACTTTGGTGTTTGAATAACATACGACTATACTGTCGCAATAAATTATTTATAATTATCCTTGCTATTCTAATGTAGAATCAAAGAGTAGGTTAGGCCTCCTCACTGAAATTAATATTATAGTGAAGAAACGCAAACTGGTCTTGTTCCGTCGCGATTAAATAAGATGCCTTAAAATCACGTAATTTGAAATTTGTTAGCAATTTGTGTAAAAATATTCAACCACATGTTTTTTGTTTGTTTGTTTGCTAGGGTTCAACTAACAACAAGTCCATTTATTTTTCACTAAGATATTTCACAACAAACATTTTTCTGGGTTTAAATATAGTATTTAGCTCATGAAAGTTCGTTAAAATGAACCTCACATAGACAGATGTTTTCAAGCAATTAAAAATTATAACTGTTGTTTTCCTAGCGTAAACAGCTGTTTGGAAAATGTAAAAATATTTTTCTTTCGCCAATAGAATATTTCGTTACATAATAAGTCCTGTAACTGAAAACTCCCAGCTTTATTGTTCCAGTTTAATATCCGAATAGCATAGATATCAAGTAGCATAGTATACACTGGAGTGTAAACATATCTAATATAGAGAAACAGCCAGTACCAGTGAGAACTATTCTTTTCCTGAACGTTTCACCTTATGGCTTTATTAAAGAGGTTTTTTGCTATGTTTGTGTTTTTAAGCAGAAAGAATGAGATAGCTGTGCTGTGCCTAGCTCGAGTATAGAAACCCGAAATTTAGCGTTATAAGCCTTCAGACTTGCCGTTGAGCAACCGGAGGACTTGTCAAGAGGTCGACACCTAACTGAACATACACCCAATCCAAACAGAACAAAATAATAACAACGTGTTCTTATGTATTGACTGACATGCGGCTACGTTATCAACAATAAGAAGGTAACAATAATAAACGTGTTACAATAATAT
>NW_013667272.1:31037-37255 GCF_000517525.1 Limulus polyphemus | reverse complement strand
CCTGGCTCTTATTTCACTAGTATAGGTTAACCAGATTCTTTCATTGCATTGTTATGACATTATTAACTTGAGCACTAATAAAAGGTATTTGGGACACATGTTTGTCATGAATGATGAAAATCAGATTCGCTCACAACATTCTTAATGATATTATTAACTTTATGTGATAATCATTCTATTCCACCTGCAAGTTCCGAAGATGTTGAACATCACATAATATTATTAAGACAAAACATTAGGAGCGTTGTTACTCCGTTTTTGGGTTGTAGTAAATACAAAAGCTAATCTAATTCAAAAAGAGGTCAGCGCACTCCAAAATAAACAGGGTACTGATCTGGTAATTAAAGTTTCTAATAAGAGTGACTGATTTGTTGTTAGGGATAAGAATGACAAAACTATGATCCATCTTAATGATTGTGGTACATGTGAATTTTTGTATTCTAATCCTATAAGCAAATTTGTAAGATCTGGTAATATTATTCTTGGTGATACTGACAAAGTTTATTCGGATCCAGAGTTATTCTCTGGTCTTAAAGCTCATCATAGAGCAAAAAGCCTTGAGTTTTATGGATTACCAAAGGACCACAGTTCACCCACAGAAAAATTCTGGTTGCAAGAAAATATTCCCCAGCTTCTATTGGAATTTGTTTCCTTTCATCTAACTAGCACCTGTGATTTCCATAAAACAATAGCTCTTCAATCGATAAAACCACCGATAACAGCATCTTATTTTTGCATTTGATATATATGTGGTCTATACCCATGAGGATATTGACATTGTTATGCATTTTATGGATAGACATAAGATTAGTATATATCCCTGTCAGATTTTAAAAAAATAATATTATAAACATATGGGTTCTGGTTGTTGTTGTTGTTTTTCCCAATTGTCGAAATAAATAGCTTTTAGTTATATTTCTTAATAGTATAAATATATACCATTTTGTTGTTGGGCTTAGGATTCTTCTACAGTAGGTGTCTATGACTTGTTAGCGATAAATTCAACGATGAATAAATAGCACACACTTTACTTGTTTTAAAATAATATATATATTCGGAACAATTTAAAAGTATGTATAATAAAATATTCATCAAAAATAGAAATTAATCACTAATATTTAAACCAAACAGTCTTTTATATCATGCCACAAACCCCTCTTCAAGATAAATATTTACAATACATATATATTTTGCTATATACAAAGACAGTTCTTAGTTCAAACACAAAGTCTGCTCATACAGTCTGCTCCAAGATTTGCAGTCCCTTCGATGGCCTCAATGCGGAACCTAGAGTTCTAAAGATACAATGCTCGCCTCATGATCCTTGCACTGTCGATCTTGTACCTCTGAAAGTATGCAAGTGGTTGATGGTTTGTCTGGATAACGAACTCTTTCCAATATAGATAGTTCTGGAATTTCCGAATGGCAAATATAATAGCCAGACACTCTCGTTCAGTCACTGAGTAGTTCTTCTCACTATTCAACAGCTTTTTACTCATATATGTTATTGGAAACTGTCCATCTTCATGTTCCTGTAAAAGTACTGCCTCAATTCCAATGTCTGAAACATCTGCCTGAACAATAAATGGTTTGTTGAAGTCTGACATTCTAAGAATTGGTGAGCTTTCCAACATGTTCTTTAATTTCTGGAATGCCACCTGGTGTGGTTGTTCCCACTTCACCTTGTTGGGTAAGCCTTTCTTGTTCAGGTCAGTCAATGGTGCAGTAATTTCAGCATAATTTGGGATGAATTTTCTATAGTATCCCGCTAACCCTAGGAAGGATCTGACTTACTGTTTGGTCATTGGAGTTGGTGTATCTTGTATGTGGGTTATCTTTTCCTTTTCCATGGCTATCTGGCGGTCCCTCACTTTATGTCCAACAAACTCCAGTACAGAATATTCAATGTAGCACTTGGATGGCCTGATGGTGAAGCCTGCTGCTTTCATTCGCTGGAATAGTTGTCTTAAGTCTCTTCAGATGGTCTTTCCATCCTGCAGTGTATATCAGAATGTCATCCACATAGTGCTCGATGTAGGTGGTGTTGTGCAGCATCTTCCTCATCGTGTGATTGAATGTTGCTGCTGAAGTGACTAACCCAAATGGCATCTGCTTAAAATTGTAACAAATGCTGTCTTCTCTTTAGATTCCATCTCCATCGGGAGTTGCCAGTAACATTTACTGAGGTCGATCTTTGAAAAGAACCTGCTCCCATCTAGTTTTGCCATGATGACTTCTGGGTTGCCCATAGGTTCAGAGTCGAACTTTGTCACGAGGTTCAACTTCCTGAAGTCTATACAGAAACGGTTCATCCGTCCCTCTACTTCAAGATTACAACTGGTGAAGAGTAGGCTGAATTTGAAGGCTCGATGATTCCAGCTTCCAACATTGCCTCAACTTTCTGCTTTATCAGATCTCTCATTGCATAAGGCATTTGATAGGGCGTCACTTTGGCTGGATCCCTGGTTGTGGTCTCGATCTTGTGTTGCACAATGTCTGCTTTCCTGGTTTATCCGTGAAGATATCTGCATACTGGTACAGTAGGTCTTGTAACTCTTTATTTTACTTGCCAGTCAGTTCTTCGCTGACGTTGACATCTTTGTATGTTTCATCTCCACCTAGTGGTCTTACGTCTAGTAGGTCCTCATCTTCTAAGACAAAGCCACTGTCTTTTGGTTCTGCATCTATGATGGCCACACCTGCAACATCCATCTCTGTTCAATAGCTGCACCCGTCAGGATTTTTTCTCTTCTAAAATACTTATTCAACAGATTGGCATGGTAGATCTTGGTCTTCCAATTCACATTCACCTTGCAGTCCATTCTGTTGAGTATTTCCTGTACTTGAAAAGGTTCTTTCCATTGCAAGGTGAGTTTGTTGTGATGTGTGAGCAGCAGAACTAAGACCTTTTGTCCAACTTTGAAGTGTCAATCCTTGGCCTTCTTGTCATAAAAATGCTTCTGACTACCTTGAGCTGCAAATAAACTCTGTCGAGTGAGTTGACAGGTTTCCACCAGTCGGTTTCTGAGGTCTAACACATACTGATATGTGTTTTTTACTTCTGACCCTTCTCTTTCGTCCATAACTCTTTCAATATTTGCAATGAACCTCGTACTGTTCTTCCATACAGTAACTCGAATGGCAAAAATCCTGTACTTGCTTGTGGGATTTCTGGATAAGTGAATAATACTGCCTGTACGTACCTGTTCAAGTCATGTGGTCTCTCTTGGCACATCTTTAGCATACTTTTTAATACTCCATTGACTCTCTTGCAAAGTTTATTACATTTAGGATTGTGCAGGGTGGTAAAGAGTTGCTGAGTACTGATGAGTCTGCACACTTCCTGAATCAGTTCTGGAGTAAACTGGGTCCCTCTATCACTCCAGATTTCTCTCGGAAAACCTACTCTGCAAAATATCTACAGGAAAGTTTCTGCTACTCTCTTTGTCACTATCATTGGCAATGCTTTTGGATAACGTGTCGCATAGTCGACTACTGTTAACACATACCAGTTGTCCTTGTCAGACACATGTGCTAGTGGCCTGATCAAGTCCACAGCTACTTTGCTGAATGGCTCTTCCATGAGAGGCATCTTCCACAATGGCACTTTGGTTTCCTTCCCTCTAGGTATTGTCCTTTGGCAGATGTCACGTGACCTACAGAATCTATTCACATCTCCAATTACCCCCGGCCAATAGAAATTACTGGTGATTCTGTCTGCCATTTTTTTTGTTCCTAGATATCCTCCCACATTGATTCATGAGCAAACTTCATCACTTGAGTCCGTTATTCTGTTAGTACTATGATCTGTTTAACTTCCCCAGTATAACCACCTTCATAGATTCGGTATAGAACTCCCTTCTGGTCCTCTATTCTATAAGTATATTTCCCCTTTGTTTTGGGCTCGACTTTCTTCTGGGCATTGTCCCAAAGTTTCTGCAGTGAAGGGTCTTTCTTCTGTGCTACCTTTAGTTCCTGCAAACCTAAATTCGGGATAACCTTTTGACACTTGCAGGGGCTTGATGTCTTGTTTGCTCTTCTTTTCTTGAGCACTGGTGGTGACAGCAGATACTTCACCAATCTTCTTTCTGTCTATTTCCTCAAAGTTTCTACAACCTGGTATGTTTTCTATCATCAAGTCGTGTATTTGTTCCTTGATACACATGGCCTCAAGGTCTCGTACATAATATGGAGTATCCACCTCCATTTTTGCTATGGGAAATTTTCTCACTGTCCCATCAATTAGCACACACAAGCGTACCTTGCCTGTCATCTGACCATTGGATACTAAAGTGGTTCTCACTGCTGCACTACTGCACCCAGTGTCTTGTAGAACCTTTACTTTCTTGTCCCTAAAATAGCCTTCACATATTGACATATTATGATTTGTTGGCATCTCTTGATATTTGCCATAAGCTCCCATCACTATTGGCACTGTTGATACATTTGCTAATTTGAACCAACCATTAGTCGTGCACTGAACAATCACGTTTTCTTGTACTGAATTTGACAAGTAGTCTTGATTCTCTTTCTTCTGGCAGCAGCATCCATAATGCCAGTTACTCTTTTCTTGTTTCTTACCAGCACTGTCTTTGTAAACGGCTTCAGCTGCTTTATGTTGAGATTTCTGCTGTTATTTGCTGGTAATGGACTTGCACTCCTTTGCAATGTGCCCCATTTTATAACAAACATAACATCTCTTTTCCCTTCTGTCTATTAACCTCCTGTCACCTTTGGTAAACTACTGATTCTGGTCAACCATTACTGGTTTCAAATTTACCTGGACATTCTTGGACTTGCCAGTTATACTAACTCCATGGGCTTCCATATACTGTTCTGCCAGCTTGACCATCTTATCTACATCTTTTGGTGCTGTTAAGTATTAGAATTTCAAACAGCCTGAAATTGAGTTAAATCATACTTTAAATTTAGTAGTTAAACTGTATTTTGGATTTAGCAGTTATATAAAGCCAATATATAGTCAGTTTATGATATTTGCCAACAAGATTGATACACACTCTTTGTTTTAACACAAATATGTTTAATATACAAACAACAATACAATTTACAATAACAGTCATTACAAGTAATTATTACGAACAATGATTGATAAACAGAAATTTTACAAACTTACAAGCAATATAAAGTCTTCTTTCTAGTCTGGAACTTCCCTGATACCTTATCGAAAGTTTACGATGAACGAGTTAATTATGAGTTGATGTTGGTACGATTCGCTTAACGGGAAGCTAGCTAGCTTTGTCCTTCGTTATTTACCAGCCACACACGGTGATGTTGTCCTATCATGTTTATCCTATGATGTTTAGCGATTTGATTACGAATTGATATAGGTACAATTTACTTAATAGGGAGCTAGCTAGCCCTGTAGTTCTCGCTGATCATTAGCCTATTAGAAATTGAGTTTCCACCATTGAAGTTAGGTAATGTTTTCGTAAAAGTACTAATGACCAATGAGAATCCACTGAAGTTAAATGATTTGTAATGTTGGAACTTTGTAAATGCTCCTGGTCAAATATTTGAAGTTTTCTGATTGATAAGCGCTATAACAATCACAGTTATATCTTCCGAATTTTATGGCACACTGATTACAGCAAACTAATAATAGATAATCTTTTTGACGCGTCGCATTGGTTGTATTTATAGGCGTGTGGGGAGGCTTTCTAGAAGTTTTACGTAACAATACTGACGCTAACACAAACGTTTACATACACACATATATTGTTGATTCTTACTCTCGAGAATCTTCTACAACTTTGGAGAATAGGCGGGAGTTTCGCAATACATAATTAACAGTATAAGCTATGTATGTTTCTAAATATAAATTTAATCTAAACAAACGTCGATATTAAAATAAATATATAATAACAAATCCGTCACATCTCCCTCCTTAGAGAATTAAAAATTGGCGTTAGACAATTTTTAACTAAGATATTATATATATATACATATGCATTGGTAACAATATATTAAATATTATATATTATTCAAAGGATTACAAAATTTCAATAATAATTACAGTATAGAACACAATTAATACAAATAATCTTATGATAATAAAATTACACAGTACGTGAAAGTACATCAGCACAAATGTTATCAACCCCTTTCGTATGGGTTATCTCCAACTCATACTCTTGTAGTGATAAACTGCAATTTAACAGTCTTATGTTTTGTTTTTCTTTTCTTTCTTTCTTTCTTTC
>NW_013667272.1:23423-30099 GCF_000517525.1 Limulus polyphemus | reverse complement strand
CACAGAGAAGATGTCAGAATATTTCGCTCATGTGAAGAGGTCATTAGACCAATGGTAGCTAGCCATACTCCAAGCTGCTCATGAACCATGGCTGAATCACAGAGAAGATAACAGAATGTTTCGCTCATGTGAAGAGGTCATCAAACTAATGGTAGCTAGCCATACTCCAAGCTGCTGGTTAACCATGGCTGGATCACAGAGAAGATGTCAGAATGTTTCGCTCATGCGAAGAGGTCATCAAACGAATGGTAGCTAGCCATACTCCAAGCTGCTCATGAACCATGGCTGGATCGCAGAGATGATATCAGAATGTTTCGCTCATGTGAAGAGGTCATTAGACGAATGGTAGCTAACCAGTCACGACAGTCTCTCGTAAATTAGTGAGAACAAAAAACTGCTTCAAATCAATGGTACAACTGCTCAGAAACCAGAACAACAGAAACAGAATACTGCTATTTATCGATTTTTGTTCGCCACAATCGTTGGGTACCTTTTCACTCAATCAGATGTTCGCAGCTGTAATTGGATATTGTGTCAGATAGGTGGAAACAAACTTCACAATATTAGCCTGTATGCCCAAACGCCCAGTGAAGTACTTTCTGCTCACGCAAAGTAGAAAATTAGCACACTCAGAAGACCAGTGACATGTAGGACAATATCCAACCATACTTTCATATAGAAACGTGATTCATATGACAGTTGTAGAAGCATCGAACGAGAAGAAATGATCATTGATAGCTATACATCCTGCCAAAAGTGATAAACTGCAATTTAACAGTCTTATGTTTTGTTTTTCTTTTCTTTCTTTCTTTCTTTCTTTCTAAGTTATTTCTGTCTTTTTTTTTATTAGATATCCCATAGTAGGTAACAATACTAAGACCATGTCCTCAGGATGGAACTTCCGTTCTTCAAAATCTGGGATAGGTTTCAAAAAAGCAACAAGAATTTTATGGTTAGATTTTTCCGATTAACTGACAGGTATGACAAGTTTTACAAAGCTGAGAAATGTCTTGCCTAATTTTTGGCCAAACGAAATGTCTCATAATTATGTCACATGTCTTGTTGACACCTAAATGACCTCCCATGTGGAGTTCATGGGCAACATTGAATATTTCAGAACGATATGCTTTGGGAACAACGACTTGCTAAACTATAGCCCAGTCCTCCGAAGCTGGCACATCTGGTGGTCTCCATTTCCTCATAAGCACACCATTTTTGAAAAAATAACCATTTGGAGCTTTCTCCAGTTCATATTTTGGGAGTGCATATTTAAATAGTGAACAGATCTGCAGATCTTTTTCTTGTTCAGTGCTCAGTTTACTTTAAGTAAATGGAACTTCACTAGGTTAATCAAATCACTCACGTCCATCGTTGTCCCTCACCGAGGAATCATCAGTAGGACAATTATCAACAAGATCCTCGTTAAATCCAAAAAATGTCTAAGACAAATCTATAACATCGTCCTCTGAATCCATGTCTATGAAACTACGTTCATCTAACAACCTAAATACATTGTTAGGTTGTTGAATGTTGATGTATATACAAAAACCTTCTTTTCCGTTAAAACCTGTGTACTTGAGAATGATCACACTAGTGATCGTGATTGAAATGTTGAACCTTTTTTTAAAAAATATTCTTCCTTAGTGTAAAAGCTGTAACTTGTAATAACAAAATGCTTATAATCAGTAAGTAAACTCGAAACAAAATTTTAAAGAAAGGCTTAAATATAAGTTTAAATACAGCATCTTTAAAACAATTGAAGCAGTTCCGAAATGTCCGTAATTAAAAATGTTTTTTGGTATTACCGTGTTTTCAAAATGTATTATAAAACTTCGTTTTCCACCTTATAAATCACTTGTTATATTACTGTATTAATACACTGTTGAGTTTAGAAAAGACATCGTTAAACAAAATAATTTATACAATCAGGATTTTTAAGGCACAGGAAATAACAGAAGGTGTGTGTCAGCGTTTCTCACTGTATTAAAATCGATTTTTTATTTTCCTGTCTAAGTAATTACGTTCTTTTGCCAAAATTTCTACTTTAGATAATGGATTTCTGTTTTCAGGCAACAAAGAAAGTTTTTCTTCTACCGTCGTGAAATAATCAAACAATTATGTCTCAGAAAATAATCCAATTAGCATTCTGGACAATCAAGAATACATATAAGTGTTTCGTTAAAAGTTCGTGTTCACTGCGAGGAATCGAACCCCAGCTTGGAGGGTTGTGAATCTATAGACTTACCGCTACCCACCGGGAGACTCGTTAACAGTAAAATTCAACAGAGTAGTTCTCCAATACACGAAGCCTATATTCATTAGAAAATAAAACTAAACAATTCAAATATCTAGTGTGATCACATACGTGGTTTACAGCTAATAAAATAATTATAACAGACCGAAGCAGCTGTTTCGAAAATTAAAGCAATGCTGCAATAAAATGAGAAAATTAAAAAAACTTTACTTCAAAAATTACTTGCTCGAGTAAAAAAATAAAACGATAACATTTCCAAACAAAGTTAAGAAAAACACATAATAAAGAAAGAGAGTAAAAGCAGAGTTTGCCATTTTGGCTTTACTCAAAACACGTCTCACCTAGAATAATATATCACCTAAACCCGAGTTACTGGTGCAAGACATTTCACGTGGTTTTAGGTGCTTTCATTTCTGTTGCTTAGCAACTAGAAGGTCATACGATTCTCCTGCAGCAACTTCTCTGAGGGGTATAGATCTTAACATTGTATTACAATCTTCATTGTACATTCGTCTCAGATCAGGCTATAAAACTATAAAAAGAAAGAAATTGCGCTGAAAGTATTGTTCATGGCGTAACACAGAATACGAGCTTGTTCTTTTTTTCGCGTCTTTAACAAGAAATGTGAATCATGGATTAAGAGTAATAAAACAACACGTTTAATCGTTATCATTAAAGCTGCAAATGGACAACTTTTTTCGAAACCAGTGACACCACGAAATATCTGTAGAACAAAAAGTTAATTTTGTCTAAAAGTTTGGGATTATTTTTGCCCCCCCCCAAAAAAAAGACAAAACAATAAACTGAGATAATTAACATTCTCTTTATTACGTTGCAAAATCTGTAAATCAATAAATATGAACAAATTAAACTCCTAAGGTGATACTAATTAAGATAATGACGCGTTCGATTGTAGGAACATATGTATTACGCATATATGAATATTTACAATTTATTCGGGGAGAATATGTTTGAAAATGAATATCATTTAAAAAGTTTGTTGTGGTTTTTATTTTACACACGAGAAATGTAAAACACTTTATTTCTTTTCTTTGTTGAATGATTTTAATATTATAATAATACTGAATGCTATACTACGTTCGCAAAGGGACATTTGGTATAGATGATCCATATTGTTTACAGTTTATCGCATTTCACTTCAGTATGAAGTATGATCACCACGAACAACACCGGTGTTACATGTTTAAAACGAAGAGTTTTGATAATGTCATTTAGTCCTATACATTCTGAAAAAAAAGCTATTTCAGGTCATCTTTAGTGTCATTAGCTTGATGTGACTGAAGCCTGGTGAGTATGTAGTTCATTCCATTCGGTGAGGAGGAGCGTTATCATTCATTAAGCTGAAGTCAGTGCCAGTCGCTCTAGCATATAGCAGCACAAAGGGTCATAGAATGTGGTCCCATAATGCTGCGTTTCATTAAAATAGTCCCAACAAGAATATGATTTGGAGATAATCCATGTCAAAGAGGTTGAATTAACACAATATAAAATACTACCATATAACGTCAGATTAAGTTTACTGACGCTCAACCCCTCTTCCCCCAGTGGGTCAAAGGTAGGTTTACAGATTTACAACGCTAAATGCTAAAATCCTAGATTCGATTTCTCGTGATGGACAAAGCGCAGATACCCAATTTTCTAGCAAAACGTTTATGATATACTGGTGTGTCAGTAAATAGGTGTTAATGTTAGTTACCCAAACTTTTAGTTAGTATTTTTTTATATTTATATTTAAAAGACACGAACACGTTTTCCTACGTTGTTGTTTCTTTACAGCAACAAACGTGCATCAAAGTGTCATGCAGGTACGTTTCACAGTCGAGAATTATTTTATCTAGAATTAATGCAAGTTCCTTTGTATAATAGGGGATACTCGAATGTCTTGTAAGTTTGCAGTCATTTACTCAAAGTAAACTTTGGCATAGCCTTTTAAGTTCACGTATCAAAACACCTAAAATTTAAAATAGTTAGATACTCATGACAGGCGAGTGGGGTTCTCATCCCTCCGATAGGTAAACAGTTTCAAATAATTTTATTCTTAAATGAGTGTTGTTGTTGTATAAATTTCATAACACTAAAGTCTGAATCTGATTCATTGTGTTACCCAAAATACCCAAGTAACCAAATTTTGAATCTGTGGAGCGCCTCTCTCTCTTTGGGTAAGGAAATGAGTTTAAGATAATATTACAAACTACAGAGAAGATGCCCCAGTAGAACTCCATTTCACTGAATATAATATTTTAGGAGACCTCCGAAGGAGGAGACACCCCATAATAGAAGATTTTGTTTGTTTGTTTGGTATTAAGCACAAAGCTTCACAGTGGACTATCTGTGCCAATCTCGGGTACTGAAACCTTACCGCTGAGTTATTGGGGGAGGGGGGGTTGAAGAACTATAAAATATATCACTAAAGATAGGAATGGATGTTAACATGCTAACTATTGATTTTTCAAGCGAAAATCATATCAGAAAGAAATTACCCACAAGAAAGAGGAACCCATGGTATAAGAAACAAATAACAATTAAGTATGTAATGGTTAGATGATAAGGTTTAGAGGCTTAAAATAACTTTACTAGCAAAAGTTTTAGTTGCATATTTTTATCATAAGTATAGCTTTTAAGCTCAATTTCTGATTATTTGATATTAAAAATGAAAAGTTATATATATTTATTCCGTATGATAGTGACGTAAAAACAGATTGTATAAACTTCTACACGTACATTTCATTAATTAGTGAGAACTTGAAAACAATTTATGTTTTTGCAAACTTGGCTTTATCGAGAACATATACTCTCTTCTCTGGATAAAGAGTTGGAAAGATATTAAATCTAACTAATTCACGTTCATCAGAAGCAAAAAGTACGAGATATAAGAATACGAGGAGATAATTTGTATCTTCCAATAAGATCTAAAATCAACGTCAAGGCTATGTTCTATGAAATACTATATACCAATTTGGGACTCAAGCTATGTGACGTTTTAGTTAGGCGACTTGGTGTCACTCATGGGAGCCTTTCCCTCCTAGTTGTGGTCGTATTTCTAAGAAGAAGAAAAACAAAAACTTCTCCCTAAAATATTCAAAATCCTCAGAGTGTTTGTTGTGTTAGCCTCTACTATACTATCTGTCATATCTAAAGTACGGTGTGAAGCAGTAATAGGAATTTTACGATTCAGTTTAGAGCCTTTTCGCTAACAAGGGCTCAGTTTGAGAGTAGGTCACAAGCACGACTTATTGGACAGCTCAAATAAAGAAACCCACTCGTTGTCTAAAACAACGAGCTGTCTGAATTTTCATTGTTATCCAGCACACACACACACATATATATAAACTTACATCAAAGAAAACTTCCTGGATAAGCAGTGATATAATTCACCTATAAGTGTGCCATTCTCCTCAGTAGTACCAACTCAAAGACTGCAGTTGTGTCAAATGTTAGTGATATTACCTTCAGTAGAAAGCAAATGGTAGCAAATATTTTACAATAAATGACACGTGCAGTACATTGTAGCACAAACTTTACATCTGCCTATTCCATTATTAGAGAGATCGACTTAAAAATTTGTTTATACGAGACAACAAAGAGTCAATAGTAAACGGTTATAACTGCTAAAAGCCACCAATAAAATTACCGAACATTAGCTTTAATTATGTTTATTAGTTGGTCCACATACCTTAGGCGTCATATCACTAAGTCAATATATATATATATGGGAAAAATTATTTGGTGAGGTAATATAATATCTCTGGCGACAAGTGGATTTATTTCTTGTAAAACACTACCCAAAGATGACGTTTTGGTGTTTGCGTGGTGGGTGTGCTACATTGATGGCCATACATTCCCAGGACGTCTTTGATTCCCAAATTTCTGTGAAAAAATCAGCCGCCCCCTCCCCTCAGCATGGAATATAGCTAGAGAATGACCACTAGAAGGAACGGAAAGATGATCAGAAGATACATGCAGGGGAGAAGTGAGAGACAAACATAAGAAGGCAGGGAGGTATTGAAAACAAGACATGATCTAGAGTGGATTTTATTACATTCACGAAAACTGTGTAAATACTGTGATTATGGTGGTACGTGATTCAATGATTAAGGTGTACCGTGCATGAATATCTTGACTGATTACATTCGTAACTAAGGAAATATATATAGTGTCCCTAATAACATTTTCATGGGAGTGGTTAGACAAATTACCCGAAGAAACTAATTTACTAATCTAAAGAAGAGGTTTGCTTTTACATGCTAAAAAACAAACAAACTTCAAATAGTAATTTCATTTAAAACCCATAAGCTAAACATATTCAGTTAGTGGGCTATATTATCTTTCTTTTCTTTTATTTTTTGATAGTCTTTGTCTTAGAGACCCGGCATGGCCAGGTGGTTAAGGCGCTCGACTCGC
>NW_013667272.1:2185-22423 GCF_000517525.1 Limulus polyphemus | reverse complement strand
CTGTTATCTTCTCTGTGATTCAGCCATGGTTCATGAGCAGCTTGGAGTATGGCTAGCTACCATTGGTCTAATGACCTCTTCACATGAGCGAAATATTCTGACATCTTCTCTGTGGTCCAGCTATGGTTAGTCAGTAGCTTGGAGTATGGCTAGCTACCATTCGTCTAATGACCTCTTCACATGAGCGAAACATTCTGACATCTTCTCTGTGGTCCAGCCATGGTTAATCAGCACTGTGATTCTCTTCAAAGTGACAAATTAGGCAAGATTGGGTGAGATCGTATCAGATAGACTGGATGACCAATAATTTGTTTTTCAGATGTCTGATTTGAATAGTAATGATGTAAAGGAGTGTTTGTTCATTAGATCAGTGATTATGAATCATAGCTATAATATTTAAGGTCACATTTTAGTTGTTTTTTGTAGCATATTTATGTTTGACAAATTTTAACGAAAACCTTTGATAAAATACGCTGTGTTTCGTTACCAAGGCAATTAAGATGATACATTTAAAAATGACGTATTTAAAAATATTATACATAAATTCAGTACTTAATGAAGTACTTAAGAAATTAGATGTCACTTTGTGAAATATTAAAATAAATTAAAGATCACTATGTAAATGTAAGTTTAAACGTAACTTTGTAGTATTACAAATAAGTAGAAAACAAGGTTTAAGGGCACTTAATTTCCAAAGGAGTAAAAAGGCGAGATAGTATTCCATGAAGTTTCAAAGAAAGGTAACTTCATAAAGTTGAAGAAACAACTTTTCATTGCATTTAAAGGGCTTCACAAAGAATACTTTCTTCTGATTACAATCGAGAGTTAACATGTAACAATTTTATATGAAGATATAGCTATTAATTAAAATTAACGAAGTTTAACTATTTGCATGATTATGAGGCCTACCATCCTAGTTATATGTTTGATTTTACGCACAGCTACACAAAGATTTGGTCTGAATTTCGCGCAAAGCTACACGAGGGCTATCTGCGCTAGCCGTCCCTAATTTAGCAGTGAAAGACTAGAGGAAAGGCAGCTAGTCATCACCACCCACCGCCAACTCTTGTGCTACTATTTTACTAACGAATAGTGGGATTGACCGTCACATTATAACGTCCCCACGGCTGAAAGGGCAAGCATGTTTGGTGGGATGAGGATTCGAACCAACGATCTTTAGATTGCGAGTCAAGCGCCCTAGCCACCTGGCCATGGCGGGCAGCTACACAATGAATACCTACGCTATTAATCCTTGATTTTAAAGTGCTAAACTATAAGGAAGGCAGCTAGTCAACACCACCCATCGTCAACTTTTGGACTATTCTTCTCAGATCGAACAGTTGAATTTGACCGTAAAATTTATAACGCACCCAAGGTACCAAAGTACGGAGTACGATTTTTTTCCGCTTGTAATGGGACGCGAACCACGGATCTTCAGCTCCACAGTAAAAGACGTTAATAACTGATATCGAAACAAACAGTAAACAAAGAGTAAGACTGTTTCATCTGAAAATGACATTAATAACAAATTAGATTTTTAGAATGAAAGTACTTAGAGTAATGAAACGTTTCACACAATGAAAACACACATTGCTCCAAATTTGGTTCGAATGTAATTTTTGTGAAATACTTTCGATAAAAAAATCAGTGTAAGTGCTAGTGAGAGCTAGAACTTTATGAACTAGCATTTTCTGAAACTTTTATCAATACACACACTAGTACACAATCTACTAATACATTGGACGAAATTCATACAAATATGTTAGAATACGTCACAAATAAAATCCACTTATCAAGGCATGGCGGACCAGCATATGTAAGCTGATTTATTAATATAAATGTCTCTACTTTAACAATTTTTATTTCAGAGAACATCTTAAGGCTCCTATTGCTATTTATTTTTGTAAACCCACACCAAAAACATTTGTCCTTACCGATACTCGGTTAGCGAATATAAAGGAACAGTAAGTCTAACAGTCTTTAGTATAATGTTTCAACAACAACAACAACAAAGAAACTCAAGAAATTGTCTGCCACAAAAAGCTAAAACTTGAACCTAATGTTTAACATTCATTGCTTGAGCGCCCTCAGTGGCACAGCGGTATGTCTCCAGACTTACAACACTAGAATCCGGATTTCGATACCCGTGGTGGGCAGAGCACATTGTGTAGCTTTGTGTTTAATTACAAACAAACAAACATTGCTTGAGATTCTAGTGATAAAAATCAGTGCTTCGTTTTAAAAGTATACATGACCCCATAAATGATTAGGAAAATATAGAAATTTTAATGGATGTATTTTAAAACTTTCTATATGAATTCATTTCACACATAAAGTTTGAAATAAGAGAGTATATCATTTTCTGAAGCGTAGAGGTATTCCATGGTTGTAAACATTGTTCAATGTGGCATTTCCATATAAATACCGTTATAAAGCACGTTGTTATTCGTTAATTATGTTTTAAAGTATCATCGCATTAACTAATAAGATAATGTCGGACATTTCTTCTTTTAATTTTTTATATGATCATTGATAATTCGTTAGATGGTAATACGTTTTGTACGGTTTTCAGTAGGATCAATAGTAATTATACGGACTTACAATGCTAAAATCAGGGGTTCGATTTCCCGCGGTGGACAGAACGCAGATAGACTATTGTGTAGCTTTGCGCTGAATTTTATTTTTGTACTTAATTAATTTTAAGATAATTTACTTTTGAAATTTTCTTTGAGATATAGAATTTTATACGCGTATCTATAGCACATTTTATGTTTCGTTTTATGTTCTGTATATTTTTATGTTAAAGTCGCAATTTTTGGTCCATGTTTGTTGTGATGACAAATTGAAATTTATGTATCATTTTTCTTCACTGAAGAACTTAAGTATATAGGTCAGAGAGTGACTCATAATTTTCGAAACTCTTGTGTTAGGTGTTGATGGTAAGCATTATTAAATAGCTCAGTACTCCGAAAAAAAAATATCATAAACAATTGCACCTGATGTGGAAAATAATTTTATTGTGTTCAAACAACATTAGAAAATTCTAACACATTAATACAAAAACTACTTCTCAGTAAAGCAAACAAACCTGCCACATCGATCGTTGAACACTATGAAGCGCACAACAGTGCTAAAGTTGGAGAACATAACGTAGCTTTCAGCTTGTTGGGCTGCATACGTCAGGTCCAAGGTTCGCGCCGCGATTCTACTAAACACGTTTCACACATTCAGCTGTGGGTGTTTTGAAAGATAGACTGTCAGTCCCGTTGTTCTTTTCAAAGTCGAACAAAGTCCTTGTGGTTGCTGCTGAATAACTGTCTTCCCTTTTGGGCAACAGTTCAAAATGTGGAATGGACATAAATCAATCATCAAAACCTGTGACCTGGCCGCTTAGCCCAAGAGTGCATAAAGTGACATTCAGGTTGAAAAATACCAATATAGAGTGCCAAAAGTTATTATGCTGCGTAGTCACTTGAGTAAATGATATTTCAGTACAAGGGTTTAAGTGCGTTAAAACTCCCAAGAAAATACTTTCTTAAGTCTGTTTAGTCAAATTATGCTTATGCTGTTAGAGGACACATATATGAGAGTCCAGCTGTGATAAGTTTGAACTTTTAAAACAAGTTTTAATGTACAGATGTTTCGCTCTTCGTTTCCTATGCTAAAACTAAAACAGTTACAACATCACCCAATTATAATTATCATAAAACATTAGTATCAGACCTATGCTATTTTTTTTAGCGTTTCATTGTTTAAAAAATATAATATGCCTAACACTAATGTTTTATGACAATTATAATAAACTATAATCATACTTCGCTAGCTTGGTTTGTTTGTTTGTAATTAAGCACAAAGCTACACAATGGGTTATCTGTGCTCTGCTCACCACGGGTATCGAAACCCGGTTTCTAGCGTTGAAGCCCGCAAACATACCGCTGTGCCACTGGGGGCCCGCTAGCTTGAAAAAGGAGTTCATACCATAACAATTGTTGTTGTAACAAATGGCTTATATAAGTAGTGTTTTAATCTCTATTATGTGTGTATGTGTTGTATCTCAGATGATCTGATGAACTCTGGATTCAGAAAACTGCATCTTCAGTAAAGGATATGGAGAACATGGTGTGGTTGGAATACTATTATTATACACACTCCTATTTCTTGAAAATAATACAGTGTTAAACAATATAGTAGGCCTAACACTAATGTTTTATGACAATTATAATGAATTATATATATAATCATGCTTCGCTAGCTTGTAAAAGGAGTTCACATCATAACAATTGTTGTTGTAACAAATGGCTTGTATAAATGGCTTGTGTTAGACCACTAATGTGTTTCTTGTGTCCCAGCCGGGCTGATGAGCTCTGTATTGAGCGAAACAAGTTGTCAGCAATGGATATGACGAACATGGTGTGGTTGGAATACTATTATTATACACTCTTTAGGACTGGATAAAGAATGCTGTGTGAAAAATATAATAGGCCTGATACAAACGTCTTATGAGAGTTATAATTGATAATAAACATGCTTCGCTAGCTAGTAAAAAACGTTCAGACTATAACAATTAGAGAGTTTTCATTGTTGGAACAAACCTTTTCACACCTATGAATCGTTTGCTGGCTTGCTTTCAAACTTATCTCGAGTATAATATGTCAAGTACATTTTTAAACGTGTCGTTACAATAAATTTGTTTAAAAGACACCTGGTGTATTTCATGATTAGATCTAAATCTGATTTTTTTTTTGTCTGGAAACTAATACCAAAGAAATAAGTTTCATAAAATTTTCAACAAAAGCTTTAACGAATGAAAACAAAGTTACCTAATTTAGTACCTCTTATATATATATAAAAAACCAATTTAATAGACTTTTTGGACCTGAAACTTTAAAACGACAGGTGACAAGTACTACTAGTTTCATTGGTATCTCCCTATATGTATACAAAATATAAGGAGAGGGGGAGGGAGTCAGGAAGAAACGTTATTTTCTTTCTCATACGCTGAGTACAAGTAAATTGCAACTGAAGAATAATCCAGATAATGGTATCATATGTTTATACGATAGATGTAATACAACCGAATTACATAATCAGAACTGCAAGAAATGTTGGTCTGAACAACGGGTTTTGTACTCGCTGTATGATTGTTTAAATCTACAAGAAATGTTGGTCAGAATATCGGGTGTTTATGTACTCTCTGTATGATTGTTGACAACTACAAAAGATGTTGATCTGGGTTTAGTAATCGTTGCATGATTGTCTGCCACTAAATGTCATACCAATGCAAAACGTTACACTATGACATTGATGCAACTTGCTTGCGCTCAGGCACTAAGCGCACCAGCAAAGAAATGGAAGATGTTCTCCTGTATCATGGTAATCCAGGCCTGATGTAATGGTAATCTATTGCTCCTGATGTAATAAATACAACTGAGAAGCTCGGAGGAGGAGGGGCAGTCTCATCCTACATATAGTCCTGACCCAATACTTTGCGACTTTCATGAAGAGAAAAATATTTTTCTGAGCATCCCCGCCTGTCTTTCCAATTTCAAAATATAAATTTTGGAAAAACTTCAAACCAAAATACCCGTCACACTCTGCCTGCCTGCTACTTCCTTCCTTTCAAGGACGATCTGCCTGAACAACATATACTTCTAGACTAGCGTTTCAATACCAGGACCACAAAATGTAAGTACAACGAGAAACCATTACGATTTACATATGAATATTCTGTCAGTTTGGTTTGTTTTCATGAAAAAATCCTATTTACCAACAAGGTGGTTGTGACAGACCTGTGTTTGTGACTAGACTGCTGTGACTAGTGCTCTAAACTGGTGACTTTCTTCAAGTAACTTCACTCAAACGGAATTGTAACAAATACAATACTCTACCAAATTTATATGACGAAACTAATGAAACAATGGCGGAAATGCATCATGCTGACAGGGTTTCTGATGTGAAATGATGTTTGGTTTCACACGCCCACCTCATCACTAATGGAAATCGTTTCCTGGCTGTATTCTAAATAGAAGTCGATTTCAGTCAATAATAACCGTGTTTATTTTTCATACCCCTCGTATAATATAATAGTAAAGAATAATAACCGTGTTTATTTTTCATACCCCTCGTATAATATATTAGCAAAGAAAAATAATTATTTATATCCAGACTTGAAAAAAAGAAGAAAAAACTCTTCGAAAATGTTCACGTTGGTCTCATATATTTTTCATGGTAATTCTAAAATAGTTCTTTTCCTTTCTAATATAGTTCTTTTATCCATATTGAAAAAGAATATACATAGGAAAAAAATGCTAGTCAACAGTAGCTTTTAGTGTAATTTCCTCTTTTTTTTTTGTTTCCCAAAGAAATGTTTGAGATGACCTAATCTATTTGTAACCGAAATAGTTTAATTATTCATAATCTGTCGCCAAGATAATTATAAGCGTTTATATTTTGTTTGATATCTCTATTTCACCAATGTTAAATACCATGCTTTGACGTTTTATGTAAAGTTAAGCATATACATACAAAGACAGTTTTATGAACATAATTATTGTAACAGCTATATTTCGTTTGATTCAAGTTGATGCGAAACGTTTGTGCTAAAAAGTAAAAACTATCTTAATGTACCAATCAATGATGATTTGATTATATATACAAAAACAAATCAGGCTATTCTACTAGTTAAAGAACTAAAACAAATCAGGTTATTCTACTAGTTAAAGAACTAAAACAACTCAGGCTATTCTACTAGTTAAAGAACTAAAACAAATCAGGCTATTCTACTAGTTAAAGAACTAAAACAAATCAGGTTATTCTACTAGTTAAAGAACTAAAACAAATCAGGCTATTCTACTAGTTAAAGAGCTAAAACAAATCAGGTTATTCTACTAGTTAAAGAACTAAAACAAATCAGGTTATTCTACTAGTTAAAGAACTAAAACAAATCAGGCTATTCTACCAGTTAAAGAACTAAAACAAATCAGGTTATTCTACTAGTTAAAGAACTAAAACAAATCAGGCTATTCTACTAGTTAAAGAACTAAAACAAATCAGGCTATTCTAATAGTTAAAGAAATAAAACAAATCAGGTTATTCTACTAGTTAAAGAACTAATACAAATTAGGCTATTCTACTTGTTAAAGAACTATTCTGTCAAGTTTTACCGTTAAAGTAAGTCCAAATATTCACAAAAACAAATATGTTCCTAATTTGGCCTTTATAAAATATCACAGGTTTCACATACGTTATTTTTGTTTAAAGAATAGTGCGTACAGTCTTGATTAAATAGGGTTGTTGAAACGTGAGACGAATACGTACAACTGTCTAATCATTAACTTCTCGTGCTCTACGGTAAACCCACCATCAACAAAAGTTATCCATCTGCTCATTGGTTGCTACTTAGCTTTTTTTTAATGGTGCTTGATATGCCGTCGGTACAGTGTATATAGTATTAGTGTGATTAATGTTTAGAGATAAATGGAAGTTTTGAAAGAAACTAATAACTAATAATATCCATTGGTGTTCGAATGACATCGTGATTAATCAATATTACATGAAACCGAAGAGTATCACATGAAAAAAAAATCCCCAAACCGTGAAGCTGATAATTCATCATCAAGTATCTTCAGCTGGACTTGTTAAGAGTAAAAATATATATATATTACTACAAACAACATAAGAGAAGAGTGTAGGAAGAATTTGTGGGTAAAACTTCATATATCACTTTATTTTCCATTACTGACTTCATATACGATTAATCTGATAAGAACCAGGATGAATACAGAACTGAGGAACTGATCTTGAACCAATATGAATACAGAACTGGGGAAAGTGATCTTGAACCAATATGAATACAGAACTGGGGAACTGATCTTGAACCACTATGAATACAGAACTGGGGAACTGATCTTGAACCAATATGAATACAGAACTGGGGAAACTGATCTTGAACCACTATGAATACAGAACTGGGGAACTGATCTTGCTTTTGAAGAAAGTTTTAGTAGAATTCTATATTAGAACTTATTTCAGCTATACATAAAACCAGTACTAATATCTTTTATCTATTTACAAAACCACTTCCCCCTATATTACTTATATGTAAAAAATAATGGCGAGCTTAGTTTCGCAGTCAAAATATATCTCGTGCAGAACAAATCCCGTGCTATTAAAATCCACTTTTTTGTGTGTATTTTAATTGTTTTTTTTTTCAGGCTTAATTAAAACAGACATTTGTTTCGCTTTTCGCAGTGAGCAGTGTGTTTATTCTTTTTTTTTGTATATACTTTGTAAGATTGTAAAACCATCTTCTAATTCATATATCAATCGTTATAGTTACCCACATTTATTATCACCATTGTAACTTAGCAACAGTAACTATAAAACCAAGTTATTAGGTTTAGCGGTGAACGCTATGCAGTTTTCGGTGTGGCTGGTAACATTTGATTTTCTGTCTTTTGTGTAAAAAGAGTTCATTTCTATTAATATCAAGTTAGTTGTATATTGTCTTTGTTTGTTCTTACTTCACAGTTTTTGTTGACGTTTCGTGTACTTTATGAATGTGTACCTGTCTGTAGTTTACATCAACACTCTTGATTATGCAGTATTTTTACATCTTTGTTACAAGTCAAAAAGCTTACCCATCCACCCTGATACACAATCCAGGCTGCCACATCACCTTCTATCACGGAGCCCATACCTTGCACCAGATTTAACACGTATTCAGGATGTCCGAGTCGAACACAGTCCAGGGCTAATCCTCCAGCTACGCAATACAAAGCAACAATCCGACCCCATGAAATGTCCTGCCGCATTATTTCGTCCGCCACCGCTTGGAACAGGTTCAGCATGGATGTTTCAGAGACTAATGACTGGATCCCAACGCTGTCCATGACACTAAGGAACAGACGAGGGTTTTGACGCTCCAGAAGATCCGTCACGTGGAGTAGTTCTTCACTTACGCTCATGAGGACAGGATCATTGGAGATCTTGGTGAGGCTTCTGAGGCGTTGGAGACCGAGATTTTTATGCACAGGCCCACATGCACGAAGTTTATATCGTAAGTAGCGGCCACACATGGTTCGAGCCTGGTTCACCACGTCGTTATGCGAAATGTTTGCACGCCAGCCCATGGTCGTGGACAATTTATGAGTCACCTGGCTCAGCTTGCGACGGCTCACACTTGCTAGTTGAGCGTCACGTGCATTCTCTATCGCTGCTGCATATCCAGAGAGTGAAGGCTTGGGAAACACCACTTGTAAACTCAGTTTTCTTGGTCGACTGAACGAGTCGTTCCGTACAGAGACCCCATTAGACGTCCCAGCATTAAAAACCATCGTAAGATTTACTAATCCAGGATTCAGTTCGTGCTAACTCACAAATTACTAATGTACCCCGCTTACAGTAGAGAAAACCCTCTTGAATATCTCAAGATGTTTCATGGCAATTACAGCTATAGAATGCTTACATACGTCTCACGAACTAGCTGGATTAGCCATGTGTATATACGGCCAACAAACTGCAAGGAACGTTACCAAGTTGACAGAATCTCACTCGAACTACTAGTACGTTTGACGGCAACTTGTGCGATTGAATACAGTTCTGTAGTTGGCCGCTAGATGTCAGGCCAAATAGTTATCTGAAGAGAGAAAGCAATAAAACCTTTTCTAACACAAGCTCGTTTGCTTTGAGCAGTAGAGTTTAACGGAGCAGAAACTCGCAATGAAACAGTTTGGTAGACATATAAATCTAGGCTTATCAAGAAAGTTGCTTCATTTAGTATCATTGCTAATGATAAAAGACCCCCTAGGAGCAGGAAAATATAACGATTTACTTTGCAGTTTAGTCTCAGGAACAGGAAAGCGACTTGCCAACCACATAAAACCTACCAGTAAGAAATGATAGACAGGTGATGACGTTATTCTGAGAGTTTTAGTATCATCTTGTTGTTCTTCTTATCATCGTGCGCATAAACTTTTTTTTTATCTTGCTATTTCAAACGTTAAATATTGTACAGTTCCATAAGTATGCTGTCACTGAAGTATACCTGCGGTAATAAAAAAAATCTTCACACATATATATATATTTTAAACACTTCAACTTCTGTTTATATATTATTTGTTACCCAAAGTTTACCGATATCTAAGTAAACCAATCGCAATTAGTTATTTTTCCGAACTTGAAGTTTCCTACTATTATTTTAGAGAAAATCGACATCGTAACTGTGGCTATTTTCTTTTTTCTTGGCTTATAGATCTATAAACGACGTTAAATAAATGATATTTACTCGAGTATATGTAGTTCTTCCCGTCTACGGTAAACTGAGTAGTAGTATTAGTTGTGATATTTCTAGTGGACTGGTATGATATGATAAGAAGCTTATATTGTAGTTTTAAGACATCCCAATCCTCTCCTGTTAGGTATAATTCGGACTAAACCGAAAGAAGAGAGAGAGAGAGAAGCACTATATACTAAACAATTAATGATAGAAACTCTACACAATATTATTATTGTTTTAGTTTAGTAAAAGTTACCAAGAAGTTTCATAAAAACTGAATACAAACTCTACACAATATTATTATTGTTTTAGTTTAATAAAAGTTACCAAGAAGTTCCATAAAAACTGAATACAAACCTTTTCGAATATCATTTTTGCGATAGAGAATCACATGTAGAAAAATCAGTTCTTCTTGAAAAAAAAGTTAAAGTTATAATTCAGTATTTTGTGAACCTAAGTAAGAAGTAATTAATATGTTGACTTCATTCACTTGAGTATTGCAAATCTAGTTGTAGAGCCACGCTCGTGGAAGCTACCAGCCATTAAATATACGAGATTTACCACTCTCGAAAATGTATCAACCATTAGAAGTATGACGTATCTTAATCTAACTTGTAAGGCACAAAGCACGTGAGTTTAATTACCTATTCATAAGAAACGTACCAATCATACGACACGATTTAGAAACCACCTTCGTGAATTTGTTATAGGACAAAAGGTTTGTTTATGTGTCCGTTTATGGCAGTTTGAACTAGGGAAGTTGATAATTTATAAATATAGATATTGTACAAAAGAAACATCAAAGAAAGTTATGGGAATTATCAACAGATTTAGATGGTAATGTCAGTTATCCACTAACTTACAATGCGATGTGAATTACTCACTAGTTTAGACAGTAATGTGAATTGACCTCTAGTTTTGACGGCGATGTAAGTTGTCCACTAATTCAGAATTTGAGACGGTGATGTAAGTTGCTAACTTATTTAGACGATAATGTGAATTGTTCACTAATTATATCATTATCTGAATTGTTCACTAGCTTATATGTTGATATGCATTGTTCACTTGTTATCTCCGCCACCTAAGGTGACAGAGGTCAAGTTTTTAACCCTGTGTGTGTTTGTTTGTTTGTGTGTTTGTCAGCAAGATATCTCGAAAATGGCTGAATGGATTTGGACGAAAGTTGGTATGCATTTGGACTATGACCCAAGTTAGTAGCCATTAGTTTTTGGTTGGTCAAAGTCACAAAAATCCAAAAAATCCCTATGTGTTAACATGGGGACCGATTTTTCACATTATTTTTTAGCCTCGGCATAGCGGCTCATACAATGGCTCTGACTTTATTTTTCAAACACAAACTTTTAGCTCATGGCTCCATCTCTTGACCAATTTGAGATCTAATTACAGCCGCGGTTACTGATGATTCCCTCTTATAGCTCTCTAGTTCAGTTAAAAATGATCGACTTTTGATTAAACTTGGTGGACCTATGTAGAATATTATTTCCCATTGTCCTGCCAAAAACCGTTTGTATCCGTTGATAACGACGGACATACGAATATATTTTGGTATTTTTTGAGGACAAAATATGATCAACGCTGCGTAGCGGAGGTATACGCTGTACTGAGTGTCCCTATAGTTTAGACTGTGATATGAATTGTTTACTAGTTTATACAGTGATGTGTACTGTTCATTTGTTTAGACAGTGATATGAATTGTTTACTAGTTTATACAGTGATGTGTACTGTTCATTTGTTTAGACAGTGATATGAATTGTTTACTACTTTATACAGTGATGTGTACTGTTCATTTGTTTAGACAGTGATATGAATTGTTTACTAGTTTATACAGTGATGTGTACTGTTCATTTGTTTAGACAGTGATATGAATTGTTCAATAATTTATATGTTGATGTGCATTGTTCACTTGTTTAGACAGTACTGTATAAACTAGTGAATAATTGATATGATGTGCATTGTTCACTTGTTTAGACAGTGATATCAATTATTCACTAGTTTATACAGTGGTGTGCATTGTTCACTTGTTTAGACAGTGATATCAATTATTCACTAGTTTATACAGTGGTGTGCATTGTTCACTTGTTTAGACAGTGATATGAATTGTTCAATAATTTATATGTTGATGTGCATTGTTCACTTGTTTAGACAGTAATATCAATTATTCACTAGTTTATACAGTGATGTGCATTGTTCATTTGTTTAGACAGTGATATCAATTATTCACTAGTTTATACAGTGGTGTGCATTGTTCACTTGTTTAGACAGTGATATCAGTTATTCACTAGTTTATACAGTGGTTTGCATTGTTCACTTGTTTAGACAGTTATATGAATTGTTTTGTTCACTATTTCAGACGATCATGTGCATTGTTCACTTTTTTATACGGCAATGTGGGTTGTTCAATAGTTTTTATACAGGGATGTGCCATTTCACAAGTTTATACATTTTTTGTGCTGCTTAATATTTTTTTTCAAAAGACTGCACAACCGTTCATTGCTTTTATTACAAATATGTTATAGTATCACAGATGGCATGTTATTTGAATTTTTTCCGAGTGTGTTGTAATCAGTGTTATCAAATTAAATTTAAAAAAACCTAATCAAATGATACTGACTGTGTGTTAGAAGTGATAACGATTTATTTCCCGTCTTATATTTATCTTTAATTCCACTAACGCGTTCAGTTTGTCTGAAATATATCCATAAAAAACATCAAAGAAGGCCTAATAAACGTAGTGAAACAAGTTTGAATGCGAATGTGACTTTCTTTCATGTCCCCCGGTGGGACAGCGATAAATGTACAGACTTACAATGCTCAAATCCGGGGTTGGATTCCTTGCGGTGAACACAGCAGATAGCCAAAGTGACTTTGCTCTAAAACAACTAATCACCACAACAACAACTTTCTTTCATTCCTCTCAGCTCATTATGGGATTTAAAACAGGTATGTATCATGTATTTTGGCATATTTATTTCACTCTCTTCAATATAGCAAAAAATATGTGCTGTTCATTTTTGTGCTTAAATTACCAATAACTAGGATATATAGTTTATAAACAGAATTGAGTTGCCAATAGCTAGACTATATAGTTAGGACTATTTTTTAACAGACAAAATGTTATTCAAAACAAAAATATTAAAAAAATGTGTACAATTTTATATATCACCCAACTGATTAGTATGTTAGTTTATAAAACTACCATACACGTATATATGGATTATGGCGTTGTAACTTACTGAACTGTTTTGTAACATGATAATTAAAAATTGTTAATTTAAAAAAGGGAATAGGGATCGTCAAAAAAGTACAGAAACAAGTTGAATCAAAATGCAAGTATTATATTTTCAAGCCTACAACTAGGGACTTTAAAATGTAAACAAATTAGGCTGGTAACAGTGTTTAGATTATATTCTCAAGCTACAAATTCCTATTTTGACTCCATTAAAATTGATTAGTATTGTTTCTTAAGTTTTTTTATGTCCACTTATGGAGAATAAAGTTTAAGCTATATACGTGCATGTGTATTCTGTTGAATATTACATGTTTTTCAACAGTTTACCGCTGCATTGGCTTTATTTTCCACCCAACCATTAGTAATTGAACCAGGTAGATTTGTGCCTGAGGTTTCGTTTAAACACGCATTGACGAAGCGAAGTACGAAAATCAGTAGAATAGATCACCACTGACAAGAGTAGAGAAATTTACTATGGTAATCGTCTACTGTTAGAAAACTCACTGAAATAGTTGCAGAAAACCACGTAGAAACAAATTATAACAGTGAACTAGAGAAATGACGAACCCTTAACGTAGCTGCTTCCAATTAATGCGCTATAAGGTGCACTAATTATGTTCCAATTAATGTGCATTAGTGAAACACAGGATTTTTTCAATGGCAGACAGTGAAGGACTAAGAGATATTCTTCAAGCTGAAAATATGAAGGTGTTTAAATTACTTTTAACACTACCCTATGTCATACTCAATACTGCATGCATTACTATTGTCCAGGTTTTAGTAAAATTTTCGTAGCCGTTTTTTCTGTAGCGGCTTGTAAAACTATAATCAATAGTAATAAGGCTGGAGACACTGTTATAAATATACACATTGTTTACTCTAATAAAACGAAGCGTTTCTGACTAGTATAATGGTGCTTAAATGGCTTTTACATGTCTGTGATGCTTGAATGGCTTCTAAAATAGCTTATGTCGGTAGCGAAAAAGAACTTAGAAAACTTTAGAAGATGAAAATCTCGTCTTTCAAGATTCAACTTAAAAATAGCTCTACAATCTTCGAAGGAGTTTGTTTAGTAGCTGTGCACATATTTTGGCCCAGTATACCTAGCCGTTTTTGCTGTAGGCTACGGTACTTAAATGGTTTCGAAGAAAAACTTGTCCAATGGTGATGAAAAAATTGATAAAATCTCCCATTCTCTTTCAAGAATCAATATAAAACTAGTCCTATGACCTGAGTAGGAGATTTTCTAGTAGGTTCGCCCAGGTTTGAATAAGCTATTGATAACCGTTTTTTTCTGTAGACTTGTGAAACAATAATAATATGAATAACAATAACATGAAGAACAAATGGATGAATTTCGAATTTTGTCTAACAATCAGAAAATCAACTTTTTTTTTTTTGCTGTTATCAATATTTTAGCAGCATTAGTCAATGAGACAGACGGTCTTGAGTGTTGTTTCAAGAACAAGTCTGCTTTTTAAGATGATTTTTACCCATATGTTCTATTAGAATTTTTGTGAAATTCTTGGGCGATCCCTGTCTATCGTGGTTCATAATAAACTAGTGCATGAAGTTTGGGCTGGCATTCTGACGTCTGCTATGATGATGTGGAAACGTTTCTGTCCGTTTTCTTTTTTCCCCGGATGGTTGCAATATGTTACATTTTGGTATTTTGACATTTTTAGAAAAGATTGGGCTCTGAATGCATGTTACAGAATTATTTCTAGAAGATCTAGTGAATTGGTGGATTTTGTCAGTGGTTAAAGTTAGGAGGGGCTGAAGGAACCCAGCCCCTGCTAAAGAAACCACCAAGGAGACTCCTCTCTTCCCCGCAGAGATATATGGAACAAGGTGTTAAGGGAAGCTGCAATATTATTATAAGATAACCGAAAATTTCTGGAGGAATTACAATGGGAAGCATACGATTATTCGCGAAAAGTGGACCTCACTTGGCAAGATTAAAACTGCAGCTAACTACCCACAATTAGGTGGATGTGAGAATGATGGGCGTGACGAATCTTTTATTTTGTCACGCAAAGTCGTCCAAAATCGCATGACTCTGGCTGTCGTCAAAACTTATGACTAATTTTTCTTCTCTAATTTATAGTATATAATAAATCAAATGTTTTACTGGATAATTGATTTGATTTTTTCTAAAAAGAATGACCTAGTGTATTAGGAAATGGGCCCGCCCATGTCCAGATATCCACTTTAATCAATTGACATCACATACTAAAATATATTGTTATAAGCTATATATTCAAAGCTTTAATTTTAATTTTTGCACTCTAGCTAAAATGTAAAGGGCGCATGATGTTAAGATAAGAAAGTTTATTGAAGTAAGCCTAGAACCTTTTAAATTTGACGTCAAGAATCTAATACTGAAGAGACTCGAGAGTAAATTATAAATACAAAATAAATGAAGCACTGAGTCTGTATTTTGCTCTTAGTTAGTGGTGAATAGTGAATGAGTATTAAAGTAGATTAGTTCCGAAAAATATGGGCATAAGGGTTAGCTATCTCGTATTTTCAGTTACATGATTCGATTAGCAGTGAAATTGTACATGTAAAAGGTTATATTTATGGTAGTCGTAAATACAATTAGCAAGATATTTCCATTCGAACGTCATTTGTAAATTTGCCTAAAAATTGTAACAGTGTACAAGCTTGTAGAAACGTTAAGGAAGGAATAAACTACATTTATTATCGTTAATTGGACTGAACTGGGAATTATTTTCACTAGAAAATAAACTCTCCCAACGAAAGAACAACGTTACAACAGTATTATCATACAGCGCTAGATTAGAATGCAAACATAAAACAGGACCCATATCGACCATTAGCAGTTGTATTAAACATACGACAATAATTGCTGGATATAGAACAATAACTATAAAGTAGTCATTCATAATTCACACGTTAATACGTGTATTCAGAGATTTATTGAGCACATAACTTAAATTACACAGCAACACACAATAGTGTGGTGGGCAGATAGCCCATTGTGTAGCTTTGTGTTTAACTAAAAACAAGCTAAGAGGAACAACAATTATTTGTTAAAGACCAACGATCAATCATGAACAACAAGTAATAAAACACATATTCTAACATTTACCTGATATGTCCCAACAATTATTAACCAGATGCCAACAGTAATAAATATATTATAACATTTAATAGTTATAATCATAAAAATAATACCAATAGTTACCACCCATAAGAGCCATATTTGGACAGTTATGACTCAAACCCCACAAATGTTTAACTTCTATGATCAATTTTAATTAGAATATTATCCAGTATATTCTACGGTGTCTTTAACACGTGACAGCTAACCTTTATTTATATATTTTTTAGTTACTGCATAGGACCTCCGTAATTCCCTCTGCCTACTTCTGGTTTACAAGAATACTCTATCGCAAACAAGATGATACACCCATAGTTACGAGTTCTCAAGCTTTCATTTTCATAGTAAAAACAATCCATATTATTAATTCAGAATAATTTAATCAGTTTGAAGAATATTGAAACAGAATAAATACAGCCGTTAAAAGTATTAACTTTATGATATCCATTTCGTTTAAAAAGTCTACAGACTTACAACGCTAAAATCAGGGGTTCGATTCCTCTCGGTGGACACAGCAGATAGTCCGATGTAGCTTTGCTATAAGAAAAACACACACACACTCTTGCGTTAAAAAGTACATTAATTAACTTTGTTTACCATACTGGATAGTAGATGGCAGCATCGCATATTTAGTTGCAAAAAATCCAGAAAGTCGTGTATTGCTACTAAAAAGAAGTATGTCCAATAATGCTGAAATACTTTAAACTTCAATGGCGTCAAATGGAGACTGAGCAATTATGTGATTAATACTTTACTTAAGCTCTTATAAATAAAGGATTCGTAAGTTCTAATATCAGGTTATTGAGTTCTTAAATAACGGACTGACCGCTGTTTTTTTTTTTTACCAGTTTTGAATACTATCGGAAGCAAATTTAATAAAAAGATTAAATATGGTCTTCTTTCAAGAAACTTCACAATGAAAACATAATTAAGAATTCAGTTTTTCCAGAACAGACCCTGGAAAAAAAGTTTTAATTTCAGGATGGTAAACAATTATTTGTTAAATTAAAATAATTAGTTTCCATGGAAACGGTAATGTTTGTGTAACAAAGAATGTAGCAAATAAACAAAAAGCCTATACTTCACTTAAAACTATATTGATTATGACACACACTTTGGCAAAATGATAGCAAAAAATCTGTAAGTTACGGTGTATACATCTATGGGTAGTTTAAAATATTATGATATATATGAACAACTCATCATGTTTCGGACACCAGATGGCATGACTCGACATGAAAACTAGCTGTACACATGTTTTCCTTAATATTCCAATATACAGAACTTGAAAACCCAAGTCTATCTTTAAGAGTAAAATCATTACGTTTTTAATAAGATTTAGAGAACTAAGTTCCGGATACTTTACGTTTCTTCTCGAGATGAGTTATAATAAATGTTTTTCAGACTTGTAAAATAAGACAATTCAAGAGTGCTCAGTAAATTCTCATTGCCTCGACATTTTCATCAATGTAGGAAGGTATTAAATAATCCTTTAAACATCTCAAGAGAATTTCAGAAGACAAATAAGTGCTAAATTGCAATGCTTTAGAAAGAAGTCGAAAGATACTCTTTTTTTTGTTCTCTCAAATAATTAAGTTAAAAAGGCCTGATGGCTATGGCGCTCGGCTCGCAATCTACAGGTCGCGGAATCAAAATCCATTGTCGAACATGTTCGCCCTTTCAGCCTTGGGGGAGTTATAACGGTCAATCCTATTATACGTTGGTAAAGAGTAGCGATAAGTTTTATTGACTAGTTGCTTTCCTCTGGTCTATCACTTCAAATTAGGGACAATTAGCTCAGATTATCCTCGAGTAACTTTGTGCAAAATTCACCAAACACTAACAAACAATTACATTTAAAAAAATAAAAATTTGTAGTGACGCCATAAGTTTTGTTTATAAACGAATTCCCATATTATATAGAACGAAGATAATTCATTTTACATTGTGATAAGTCATTATTACATTTTTATCAACCAAGTTTTTGAAATCAAGAACAGTTAGATAGCTTTTTTCAACTGCAAATTCAGTCTTAGATATTGTTGTAAGCTATATTTTCAATGTTATAATTTAAATGTTTTTTTTTAGAGAGCGCATGACGTTAAAATCGAGAAAATTCATGGAAGTTAAGAAGCAAGAAGCTTCTTGGAGTACGCAGAAACAAAGATACAATAAATAGGAGTAATCAATGAACGAAAAGTCAGTGAAGTATTCATTGAGAAATTTGTTTTGTTATTCAGCTACTAGGCAAGTTAGCTGAATATTTGTTTATTGATCTAGATAAGTAAGTGAGGCCTAAATTAGTTTCGCAGTTTATGTTGAAAAGTTTATTTAAGTAAATTAGGTCTACAAGTGAACGTGGTTGTAGCGAACATTTATTGATGAAATAAATTAATTCGTTATCGTTATATGGAATGGACTTGGCATTATTTTTATCCAATAATAAAAAAAGCCACCATACGATAGAACATGTTACAACATTGATGTTAGAAGTGGGAGCATTTTTGTAGAAAAAAATAGAACTTTGAAAAAAATTAAAAACGACAACCCAATCACAAAACGAGATCGTAACTTTGCTAGAAATTATGAAACAATTTACAGAAGATCAAGTAGAAAGCGATAGCAATTGAAAAAAGATCAAGAGATAAGAATTCAAGAGAAGAGTTAAAAGAAACGTGATATTTAAAGAAGTATACAAAACTAAAATAAGAGGGAATCCTCAATAACTGTGGTACTTGAAATTCTTTTAGACAATGTTAGAGTAAATTTTTCCTTTTTATTAGCTATATTTTGTGCACCAGCAATACCAAGCGTGGGGCGCACGTATAACCGATTCTATTTTATTACTCATCAGGATCTCTACTAGCCTACCTTCAAATTGAAATTCTTTTAGGCAGAATTAGAGTAAATTCGCCTATGTGACCTTGGGCTTAGTGAAATACATCAATCGAAAGTGTTTGACCTCTAATTAGATCACAAATCAATCAAGAGGTGACAAAGCTATGAGCTAAAAGTTTGTACCTGAAAAACACAGAGCCATTCTATGAGCCGCTACACCGCTAAATTTGGTTGGAAAAAAAGATCGATGAAAGTACGGAACATGTATAAATAGATTATAAGGACAAAGTGAAAAAACAAAACAGAAAGGCTGTAATGATCAAAATGAAGAAGTACAAAAAGACATCCACTTAAGAGTACCAACTTAAAACATCATTTATTATTGTTGCGTATCTGCTTGTTTGTTAATTTCCTGTAGAAATTCTTTCCAAGAAACTTCAGCGATACAACTCCTTTCTTAATTAAAACTAGCTTATTATTTTTCGATACAACTTTGTAATACACAAAATTTCCACCGTCAATACGTTTGCAATCTCGATAACAAAACACACACTTTGTATTACCGTCACTAACGCTCGTTGACTCAGTTACCTGTCTCTATATCTATCTATCTGCAATTATTATCTCTGCTTTATTTACCGGGCTTATATACTAAAATAGAGGGCGCCTAGAAAAGACTAGAGTTGCCACGAAAAGTCATGATCCTTCTAGAAACTCATGACGTGTTACCAGCGTCACGTGACTTCC
>NW_013667272.1:0-1185 GCF_000517525.1 Limulus polyphemus | reverse complement strand
GTGGCTTCATGCTCTGCTGTTCTATAGGCCATCAACAATGAGGGAGTAAGACATCCCAGTCATCTTGGCAGCTATTCAAAAATTTTCTACCATCCCATCAGACTGTGGGTGAAGTGACGTTGTCCTGGTCATTAGTATGCCAAACACCTTGCACCATTCTTAGAACACAGCTGATTCAAAGTTACGGCCTTGATCAGAATGCAGTTCATATGGCATACCCAATCTGAAGAAGAAATCACTAATAGCCGAAGCTACAGTTGTAGCTTCCTGATTTGGTATTGCATATGCCTCAGGTCACTTGGTGCAATAATCCATCATCACACAAATGTACCTGTTTCCAGCACGAGTTTGGGGCAACGGACCTGCAATGTCAAAGGCTACTCTTTCTATTGGTGCACCAACTTGATATAACTTCATTGGAGCACGTCCTTTATGCTTGGATTCCATTTTAGCACAACATGTACTGCAGGTCCTGCACCATTCTTCCACATCTTGCCTCATACCTCTCCAGTAAAATCTCTGTCGTAGGTGACTCAATGTCTTTTTAACTCCAAGATGTCCTTCTGTTAAACTATCATGGGATTGACGCAGCACAACTTCTCGTAACTTTCTCGGTATGACCGTTTGCCAGGTCGTCACTTTCCCATCTGCAGTTTCCCATCTCCGGACAAGAATACTATCTTCAAGCTTCAACTGGTCCCATTGTGCCCAATAGTTCTTTGTCACAGGGCTTAAGCTAGATACTTTCTCCCAAGCAGGGCACAAAACACTTGCTTTTAGAAAATCAGTTATTGGCTTAAAATCTTGTTCTTTCTCCTGCTCTGCTTTAATATCTATACCTGGTTCCGTTTCACCATCATCAACTCCTTCAGTCACTTTGACTTCAGCTTGATGACACCTGGTTAGCTCAACTTCATTTTTGCAGCAATGTCTGCAGTCATTTTTGCAGGATTTTCGGCTCAGTCTATCGGCATTTCTATAAAATGTTCCTTCTCTGTATTCAATATCATAATTATACTGGTCTATCTTTCTGCCAGTTGTTCCTCTGGGTTCTTTAACAATCTTAACCACCGTAATGTAACATGGTCTGTCCTGATGGTAAACCTAGCCCCATGGAGGTAAGAATGGAAATATGTCAGACTATTTACTATAGCAAGGAGTTCCCTCCATGTTACACAGTAGTTT
>NW_013667271.1:223958-259640 GCF_000517525.1 Limulus polyphemus | reverse complement strand
GCTATAGCAATGAAAAACCTATAACAAAGCACAAAATAGTTACAAGGTTGGTCCCTAGGCCCGTGCTGAAAGAGTTAATATGACTAATAATTATAGCTCATATAATATCATAAGTTTTATGTTTGGAACAGGTTGCACTTGTCAGGTGATAAGTGGGCTGTGAGACAACTCTTCAGTTAGAGTCATGAACAAAGAAACATTCACTATTACTCTGATGTTATAATATACTTTAGAAATATTTTTAACAATTAAAATAAAATGTAAGCTTCAGTTAGTAGTAAAAATTAGTTAAACTCAAAGTTTTAATAATGTCTTGGATGAATAAACAAACTAGTTGTTTTGTATTAGCTGAATGTGGAAAGAACTTAATAACACAAGCATCTGCAGCAAAACTATTAATGTCTTGCAGGTCGTGAGGTTAAGTCTCTAAGAAGTGCTACAAGCATCCTTTACCATTCTATAAAACCATTACGATAGGTTTTAACATATAGCCATAACACAAGCATCTGCAGCAAAACTATTAATGTCTTGCAGGTCGTGAGGTTAAGTCTCTAAGAAGTGCTACAAGCATCCTTTACCATTCTATAAAACCATTACGATAGGTTTTAACATATAGCCAGTAGTTGAGATAACAGAAAACATCACTTATAAAGCAAATAATATATTCTTAGCACAAGTAACATTTTAGAATATACGGGGAATAGGTTAGAATGTTTTGGCTTGCCCTGCAATTCACCACTGCTTGGAATACTGTGGGGCTAGATAAGGGCTGATCTTGTGTATGTTGCCACTCTCACCACTGTACTATTGTCATGGTAAGAAAACATTATTACCTATAACCCACAAACACTTTTAACATTGTTCTTCATTACAGTGTGACAATGTTAAAAGTGTTTGTGGGTTATAGGTAATAATGTTTTCTTACCATGACAATAGTATAGTGGTGTTCGTGGTAACACACACACCCATATATATATTATGCTAAAAAGATTCCAGTGTTGAGCAAACACCAAAATCTAAACATTTTATTTCATCAATATTCATCCATAAAAAAATATCTTTATGTACTGACACAGCAACTTAAACAATCTATAAATACCAACAGGAACTGCACATCTTTTATTATTTAGATTTATGGTAACTACAAAATAATACCAAATACTCTACCATTGTTCTCAGTACAATATTAAAATAATTCGTATAATCATTTTATTTAGTATTGGCAACTGATAATTCTAAACACACACACACACACATATATATATATATATTATCACACTGTAATGAAGTTGAAAACTTCATGCTCATGGAATGATTACATATTATTAAATAAATGTACTGTTAATGATTAAACTTTTTGACCCATACTGTTGATTCATCATCAGGTAAGAATTACTGAATATTACTGTTACCTGATGATGACAACTTCATACTATAAGCCAAAAACAGGTAACTTGCCTACTGTAATATTGAATTAATTATTCAGTTCAGTAGGCTCCTCATTAAACATTATTTTTTACAGCTAACAGTACACTTAAGATATTAAATAACTTGGCTGTTGAGTATAAAACGTTTAAGATCGGATGGAGTTGTGATTGAACTACAAGTTTCTTATTATATAAAGTCGTGGAAGTAAAGCCTCGGGATATTACAATTGCTATTTGAAAATCTGTAGGTGTGGGTTATCAGAAGTGTTCCCAGTGGTTGTTTCATGTTTATTCTGTGTGATAGAACTTACAACAGCGAAGTTCAATGTATATTCATGTTAAGTAGGTTATATGTCATTGTAATCACAAACAATTTGGGAATTATGGTTGATATAAGTTAAAACAAACTTCTCATGGTGTGTATTGAAAGGGAACATACAGATAATTTCTGTACGAGTCTGTGGTTTCTACTTTTCTACAAGGGAATGAATAACTGTACTGCACTTTAAAGCTTTTATTTGAAAACTTGAACATTATTACACATTCTTGTCATTTGATTTGTTTAGATATATTGAACAGTTAAAAAAATATCCCAAGGCTTTACTAATGAAGTTTCAAACAAGACTTTGAATATCCCGAGGCTTTACTAATGAAGTTTCAAACAAGACTCTGAATATCCTGGGGCTTCACTTCCAACAATCCCTGACAGAGCTCTGCTACCACACACACATACTAAGGTAACAAAATATGAATATCTTACATGGTGCTTAACGTTTAATAAGAACAGTTTGATACTTCAGCTGTCTGAAGTAATTGTGATTTGGCTTAAGAATATGTTCAGATGCTTACAGCATCGACACAGAAATAAATTACCCAGCAAAACTAGTAACAATTTTGTACAGTAAAATTAAACCAAACACCGTACAAACCTAAACAATTCAACATTAATCAATTACTTGAAAGAAAGAATTGAAAACAGACATGCCATAGGTTTTGGAAAAATCACTTTTTGACCAATTAACAAAATGTGTAGCAAGTTCAGTAGAGGGAAAGACAAAGTTGATAGAATTTTAAAGCAAGAAATTAATGGCATCTCATGTTCACGTGGGAGATTATAAAATGGACAGAATGATCCTTATAACACCAAGGAACATAGGAAAGAAACAAAAACCAGCAATAGCTAATAATATAAGTACAGATTCCAAACTACTTGCTGAAATGAAATACTCTGAAGAATAAAAATATTGTTACCAACACCACAATTACTGTGGCTCTTTTTATAGCAGTGAAACCAAACCAACCCTAAGTTAATAAAGTGGACATAGATCATTTACCCTTACATGAGAGTGAAACATACCGAGAAAGGAGGCTGAGTTTGAAGTTCACTGAGGACGACCGGGTGACCCTAGTTGAAACATGTAGAGATGATGTAAATTACATCTGATCAGGTTGTTAACCACAAAATGGAAATATTTTACAGTGAAAAAACATGAGGAAGTAACAAAAGTATCTGTAAACAACTTGAAACTTGTTAACACTGTCATCAAGAATGTTACTCCCTTTCAATGAAAGACATCAAACCACGATTTCACTTTCTTTCATGTAAGAAATATAAAACTGTGTAATGTAGAATAAACACCTTGATCGATAGAAAATCTAAACATTAAGTTATCCTTAGTACTTGGAATTTATTAAACAATATTCCTTCAGCACACTGTACATATAATCTAGTTTATACTGACGGTTCTTTCTGTCACTATGTTAACCACCTTTCTCTTGTACAAAATATAACAACAAATTAATTTCTCATATTAGACACAGTTTGAAAAGTAATGTTTATAATTTAATTCTCCCTCTAAAACAACAGTAGAAAGCTAAAAAAACCTAATGTAATGAAAAAGTATTAATCTGTGTATTTTCAATGATTGATGTCAAATATACATATGTATATGGAATTTATCTTGTTCAAACTTACCATGATATTTTATGAACCAGGTACTTTTAATTCAATCATAAATACACTGTAGATTTAGCCTAAATATTATCTGCACACAGTTTAGGATTTTTTATGAACTTCATCCACTATTGATTTCTGCTGGACTATCTCAAGTTTCTCACAGACAGACTTTAGATGATCCTGAAGATTTTCTATAGCTTCCTAAACAAAAAATAATAAATTTGATGCCCATCTTTCAAAAAAATCCAAGTCAATTTTTTAAATTTCAATATTTGTATACATAGAAAAACAAAATGATGCAATCATAACCTTTGTGTTATGTAACAAGAATATACTCAAGTCTTCTAATTCTTATTACACATTGCCATGTCTAATCTGAGACAACAAGCATAGTATTCAGAAATAGGCTTCTTTTTTACGCACCATATGGTCAAATTATAACTTCTTGTAAACTCTGAAGAAGAGCATTTTTTCATTATCACAGTGGAAAAATTCTAAACTTTCATGTTTTCTCAAAGCAAATATTTTAATCCACAACAAATGACAACCCAGTAAAAGATTATAATGTTTGTTCTGTGGAGTCTTAACAATATGTTGGCCAAATGATGAAAAGACTGTAACCTCTTTTGTAATGAAAAAAATACACAGTAATAAAAAGTCAGATTTACCTTTTGTTTCTTTTCTGTTTCATGGATCTCTTTTACTAAAGTTGAAAATTCTTTTTTGATTTCCTGAATGTTGTGTATCATCTTGACAGGGTTAGGCTACAAGACAGAACAAAATAAACTCTGAAAATAATATTTTCAACTTAAAACACCATTTCATGATGATAGAGGTTTTGCTGTCTTTCAAGTTGTATGAATGATACAGATCTATGGTAAAAATACTAATACATTCAATGGCTATTTGTATGTGTTGTTTTTATTAAGTGTTTGTTTTAGAATAAAGCCACATTGGGCTACCTGCTATGTCCACAGTGGGGAATAAAAACCCAGATTTTAGAGTTGTAAGTTTGTAACCTTCCCACTGTCTCAACAGGGGGCATTATTAATAGACTGATCAAAGGATAACTATACAGATAAGAACTGAAAAGTAACTTTAAAATTAATGAACTCAATTCTATATAAAAACTGACAAAATCTCATAAATCAATACACAACAGTGGGAGCACACCAGTATACAATATATAATTCTCTCAAACAATGGCAAGTGGCAACTGAAAATTAGTTTTCAACCCTGACATCAAAGATGAATGATTCCCTGAATTTACTGTTTAGACAGAGAAAGTAATATTTGAGTCTGTATAAAGGAATAAAATAAATCGTACAGAAAAATGTATATTTGTGGAAGACTTGACTTTTCAAAAAGATGAAAATATCATTCTTCTAACTGTACATAAACAATACATAACCTGATACACTAATGATGAAAGTGCCAGTTCTAGGAACAAGCCTCTGACTACTGGTGTTTAATATTCAAGTCCTTTCAAGTTACTGTTTTAAGCATTTATATCTCTTCAGAAATCAAATAATAGCATCATATTCACATCTTTTAAACCAAGAATCCTTCTACTAGCATTCTTCTCCACTAACTCAAAGGCAGTATGCTTATTTTCATAAAACAATACATTAACACAGTAGTTTAAGATATATAAAATGAATTAATGCATCTTTGCTCTTCAATTCCTCTGTAAATGAACCTCTGTATCTTCTCTATCACCCACAGTCAAAACAACAAAAACGAATAGACTAATGTAATTCTTTAATGCTCTGCGGCAATTTAAATTTTTTACAGGATTTGAGCCCAAGATCTCTTACTCGCCAAGAGCATGCACTGCCAACGTAGCTAAAGAGTTAACCAACTGAAATTGCTGGCAAGGAACTTTGTAATAACTCAAAACTACCACACACTCCCATCCTGTCCAAAATATAGAGAATTCAAGATTTTCATTTCAATGCTCAGGTTCTTATCACAAAACCAGAAAGTTAACTGAAACTCACCAATGTCTCTGAGAATTTTTAAATTTTACCACAATCACTTGAAAATTCAAATTATCAAGAATAGAAGATAAATGTAAGCATTAAGTATATATAATATAAACTACCTAGAATTAGGCATACACCACTTTAAGGTTGGTTGTTTCTCTACATGTACCCTATTCACAAAAATAATGAAAGTGGTAAGGATGTATATATTGAAGAACACTGGCATTTTATAAGAATATTTCCTTCATCACTAATAGTGTCACTACATACTACTGTTCAACTTTCAACACACATAAGGGATGTTTGTTTCTAATGCCATCTTTAAGCAGATCAAAAGCAACAAGTCTATTGGAGCTGTATCGGGAAACTTAAGTGTGTGTGTGTATTTAAATAGGATTACTGTAATTCCAGTTTTGTCAGATGCCCTCTCAGGAAAACAGCCAATTATTTCAAGTTATGACTTGTGACCTTTTAGCTCGTGAGTATTTGTCAACTTCAAATCCTTGTTTATTATATTGATAATGGTACCAGGAGATATACTCAGCTTCACTGCAATATTTTTTGGGGTCAGATGGTGTATTTCCTTTTGTAATTATAGCCTTCACAGTGTGGATTAGAGTGTTGAACTAAATGGCTTGGTGTGTGGTTTTGAAGTCCATTACTGTCCTCATTTCTCTCCTGTGCAAGTTTTTTCACTTTAGCGGAGAACACTAAAGGCTCGTTTCTTTGAAATGTTACGTTCTTTGGCTCTACGCCATTTAGTAATCTTGTTGGAGGAATAGCCTTTCTCAAAAATTAAAAAAAGAGTTGTGTCAAATTTCTTCAACCAGAAGTTCATCCTAGTAGAATTATTCAATCAATTACATCCTATATTTAATGTGTCGTCGCCCGTGGTGCCACATCTCACACATATGGTAACATGCCACTGCACTACCATGTGCAAGTTATTCTTATAAAGTGTGAGTAAACAATTGTATTCATGAAAATCTATATCAATAATTGTGACAAAAAACGTTTTCCTACTATTTGTCTACTTTGCTGTCTTTTATTAACCTATGTCAGAAGAAATGTCAAATTAGACAAAATGGTGCTAATAAATGAGTTAGTAACAAAACTTTCTAAAAACATTTATATTCCATAAGTAAATGTGTTAGTTTATTGAAACAAATAAACTTACCTCCCTATTATCTGTAATCTGTGCAAGTTCGTTCTCCAATTTACATTCAATAAAGTTCAAGTCTGACTCAGCTTTGTTGAACTATGCATAAGAGAAGTAAATTATAAACTGTCAACCATAAATCAATATATATATACAATAAAAACTGTAAATCACAAATCAATATATAATAAAAGGAAAAGTATGTTATACACTGTTGACCACAGATAAATATATATAATAAAAGAAAAAGTATGTTATAAACTGTAAACCATAAACCAATATATATATATATATATATACAATAAAACTAGTAATACACAAATACAGTATATATATACAATAAAAACTAGTACAACCAAAAATACAATATATACAATAAAAGGAAAAGTACATTATAAACTGTCAACCATAAATCAATATATACAATAAAAGTTAAAGTACATTATAAACTGTCAACCATAAATCAATATATACAATAAAAGTTAAAGTACATTATAAACTGTCAACCATAAATCCATATATACAATAAAAGTTAAAGTACATTATAAACTGTCAACCATAAATCAATATATACAATAAAAGGAAAAGTACATTATAAACTGTCAACCGTAAATCAATATATACAATAAAAGTTAAAGTACACAATACACTAGTAGAGAGAAATATATTATGGACAACTGAACAATACTGCATAATAAATGCACTTTAAAACTTTTTAAGAGTTTAAATTATAAAACCATTTTTGCTGAAGTATACATGTAGCATAATTTTCAACTAAACTTAATAAACTGATATCAACGTGTTTGGGGCAAAATACCTGAATCATTTTTTTTAGAATAATGAGAGCAAACAAAATTAACAAATGGACTGTCAGCTTTTGGTATAGTTACTCCCGAGTTTCAAACTCTAACAAAACAAGCTGAAATATCAAGACTTTACTTCTCAAGAGGTTTTTACTTGAAAATGATATACCCTTTTACTACATTTATTGGCTGCAGTCCAGTAAATATAAAGTAGTTAGACAATATATGAACCTTTTCATTAGCCCCATTCTTCAATACTTCATGTTTACCTACAAATATTTTGATCCACTTTTGTTTTCATTATAACAAAAATATCAGATTCACACTACACTTTAGTAAAAAGAGTAAGACTTACAACCTAATCTTATGTGTACAATAATATTAATAACTTAATATTCAAAATACAGAGATCTAGCTGCAGCCAGTCTTAAGCTAAATTTCACTTTTCACTATTATTACTAAATACCCTTGAGAATTTAATTTTAGATAATTTAAGTATAAAATTTCCAGATGTCCCAGTTTTATTTCTTCTGTCCCAATCAGAAACATTAATAGCATTAAATTCTCCCAGTTTCTCCGTACGTTAAATTGAATATGATATGCACGTTTTGTCATTATAAGTTTCCTTTAAATTTTACTTGGATAATCACCCAATGTATCCAGATCACATATTACAGTATTCCCTCCTTTCTGCTACATTTTATTAACCTACACTGTCACTGGGCAGCTGCAGGAATTGAAATTTTAAAAACTACCTAACCATGAAAGAGAAAATGAAGCACCAGTTTTCTTTTGAGTAGGTTCATCATTCAAGATAACTTAGGTGTATTATTTATTCTTTGTTATTTTTAAATACGTAAGCTTTTAACAAATTTTGTTTGTCTGTGGTTTTCTAATGTGATGTAATAAACATAAGTTTATTTAGTAAATGTTAAACAGTGTTACTGTAACAGTTTCAGAGCTATTACATTGTCACTCACAATGGGGGTAGGAAGGAGTCCCAATTTTTCACTCTGGAAAAATGATAACCCTAGTTATGCATAATGTTAAAACTTTGGATCTAGAATCAGCCTTATCCCGACTAATAAAAAATAAAGGTAATTGTACAATTTGGCTTCGAAATGCAACTTCTAAACTAGCATGTAGTTAGGCCTGCCAATACTAGTAGTTTTAGTGGTATTTTAGAAGTTAGGGTCCATTGTTTAATACAATGGTAATTGTAATACTAAGGTAATAATTCTCTATTATTAATAATAATAATGTTATAATTATTAACACTAACAGTAATAATAATAACACTGACTTCTAGTTCTAAGTGTAATAATAATAAAGTGATATTACTTAAAACATAGTAATCAGTCTTTATTACGTAATGAAATTTATTTCATATACGTTATAACGAGAATGCGAGTTTAAACTATTTAAAGATGTAAACTAATTATTTAACAATGAGTTATCGTAGTTTCTTTAAATTCTTACTAATGCTTCCAACTTCTCCACTGTAGCTTCCATGTTTTTCGTAGTCGTTTACGGTAAGCATGTACTAAACACCAAAAAGGATGAGAATTTACTTCTTAAACTAAATATAAAACTTATTTTATTGTATTGATATTATATTTTTTTCTAATAAAGTGATGAGTATAAGCCTTCAAACTTGCCGCTGAGCTCGAGCCAACATAAAGAGGGCGTTACGAAAATGAACTTGTGTATATATATATATATATATTCCTTTTCGGAGGGAAACTTTACTTCCCTCTCTACATTTTAAACAGGGTGTGTTGAAGTCAACACATTCTGGTTCTAACTTTGCTTCTTGTCCACGTTTTTGGTGTTTTGAACGCACGCACAGAAAAGAACCCAACTCTTATGATCTATGACGAACATCATTGATATTTTTATAACTGTTTATAACAAAAATCAACTGTAAGTTATAAAGACATACTATATTGGTGTAATCAAATTAATTATACAATATAATTTCAAGTGTTTTTAAATATAAATGTTATGTTAAACACCTTTACTAATACAATATAAATAAGTTGGAGGTATGCGTGTGCTGAATTATTGTAATAATTGCAATAGTTTTTATGAATTATCTTATGAATCACGATTCTTACACATTTTACAACTCTGATGTACTGAAATATCATCGTCCATTTATTCTGCATCCAGTATCTTTCGAAACCACACCGCTTATTTCATTATCACATTTTTTTATCACCTAGTTACAAGACCTAAATGTATTTCAAGGAAAATAAGGTTCGTTCCGCTTGATACATTGTGTTATTGTAGGAATACTATACGTTTTCTACATTTTATTTTGATGTAAATTTTTAAAATTGTTCGTTTATTCTGAGTCTATGCAGTTTTTGCATAGTACATGGTCCAGAAAACCACTGACTTCAGTCTATCTGTCTTTGTTGTTCACTACAGATAACGCCTGTTTTACTCACAACAGATATTGCTGTAAAGCTGCATATTTTGTAGTCAACAGCAGTGTCCTTCATAGGTGGGACACATGGTATCTCGAGGTCACAACTCCCCTTGTGTTGAATGAAAATGACCATCAAGTAAAAAGTGCTAGTCGCATCGGTAAATCCGACGTTTTCCGTTTTATTAAGTAAGAAACATTAGATTTAAACACTATACTACAAAAGTGACGGGAAATCCTCTAGAGAAAAAAGCCAGTTTGTAAATTCTCCAGTTCAATGAGAAATAATTGTTTAATGTCCAGAAAGTAAGTACGCACACTGTGTTTTGTATGGAGGATAAATAAAGATTGTTTCCATTTTGTATTACACATTGTGTCCAGTATGTTCATTTCTTTGCTTGAACTCAATCCATTTAGTTAAATTTACCATTTTTCGTACTTCATCTTACCGTCATCTAGACCTGTCTAATACTCTATGCAGAAATAAGGTGAATCTGAGAACATATGCCACCTTTATTTATTTCCTTACTTTTAACAACTGAAGATGAGTTGATTAAGTCAAAAATAACATTATTAGGGATACTAGTAACAAAACCTAATACATCAACAAGAAGTCATGGCTAAATTTAATAACCAACATGAGCCGGGCGTGGCCTAATAGTTAATGTGTGTGTCAGGCTTTCAGAATATTATAAAAGTGAAAGTCAATCCTGTTATGTTATTCAAAGATGTGAATAAAGTCATTGTGGGAATTTGTACCATTAACTGACTGCCTTTCTCTCTGATCAGTAATTCAAAATTAGGAACAATCATCCCTACATCCTAAGAGTCTTAATTTCACACTTGACCGTTTAGCCCAAGTGCACATAAGATGCTGTTCAGTCTGAAAGTTCCAATGTCAATATTCAGCACGGACCGTCGATGTGTACAATTTGACTCTGATAAAATTGTAAAGCGACGAGTTAGGCAACTCTAACATTAAGAGTTACACACATAAAGATAAGTTCAAATAATAATAAAAAAAAGTCAGTGTGTGATATGTTTGCAAAAATGAACATCAAATAATGGAAGGTAATACTAATACTCTAAGATATGAAGACTAACTAATTTTTAGACTAAGTGAATATTAAATAAAATATAGTATTATTATTAAATGCTAAGATGTACTCTAAGATGTGAAACTGTTGCACTAATAATGAGATTAAATTGATATTTAAATTAGTTATAAACAACACTAGATTTTTTTTTTGGGGGGGGGAGAGAAAAAAGGTACTGAATCCCTGTTGACGGTTGGAAATTTTGTTTTGGGGAATAACAGTTCTAATGTATTGATGCTACTATTTGGGATGTGACTGGGAGTAATATGTTGTTGAATATATTACTCAAATATCAATTCATTGTGTCATTGAAACAGCCTTAAATTTAATTATATTATTTTCACGTTTAGACAAAAGCACACACAATTTAAAACAGGTTTTTGATCTCTGATCCAGCAGAAATGAGGCACCGGATATACAAGGGCTGTTATTAAAACTTGACATAGTTTTTCACTTACACTGAACCTCGACTTCTCTATTATTTTCATGAATTACCTTGTGCCTTTTCGTTTTAAAAACGTTTAACTAAGGTATGTATGTGTGTTAAATACAGACATTTAACAATAAATTAACTGCGACTTTAGTCACTACAGGAATCAGGATTGATCTCGCTATAAAATAAATCAAGTTTTATGTGTTCAGTTTACTTGCATGAATACTATAAACTCCCTCTGGTGAACAGTAATATTACTAGGGAAGTAAACATCTATACTTATAACAGTAAAAAAATTGTTTGTCTGTCTGTTTGGTCTTTGGACCAATCTCAACAAAATTTGTTAGGTTGTTATGTTGGACCATATGGTATGTTATAAGACAGTTATTACCCACAGCAAAAATGGTTTGTTTAGTTATTAACTCTATAGTCTTGGGCCAATTTTTATTCCTAAAATTTTTCGTTTTTTTCTTGAAATTTTTGTTTTTGGAAAATTTTGAGTTCTTCCATTAAAAATGTCAAATTAAACATTCACATTTTTACCAGGATTGTAAGGCTCTGACTTTGTGCTTTGATGACAGGGCAACATCTGAAAACGGCTTGCTTTTCAAATGGTCAATTCTATGTTTAGTGTTCAAGAGTAGAACTATCAAGGTAACTTTTTATTTTGGTCCAGGAAGGAGGATGAACTTCTAACGTGGTCTATCAAGAAGCATTCAGAGTATCAACAGACACTGAGGCTATAGAGATGGATTAGTAAAGTAAATTGTGTGTGAAATAAATTATGCGTATAAATACACAATCTTGATTTATTAGTTGAGCCCTACATTCAATCCTTTTTCCATTGGACGAGTACCTCAGCTCATAAACTATAAAATGACAGGTAAAATACAAATCATCAATGTATAAAGGCTCCCAGTTTATGTCATAGTTAAAGGCCAAGTTGTTTACAGCTAATAAGTACATATTCTTGAAGTCAATTACACAGTAATATGAGTTATCTCTACATTTCATACATTATTTTCTTATCAAAGTTAAATTTGTAGTATTTTTTTTTCACACCCACTGGCTCTTTAAGTATACACCTTAAGTTTATAATAAAGGTAGAAAAAAAGATCTTGTATTACTCAATTTGCTAGAGGAAGTCTTATCAAACTAATGATGCAATTGTAAAATGTTTCAAAGACAATTATTTCTGTCAAATGTTTTTTGTCTGCTTGCTTGCTTACTTAACAATTGATTGTTGATATTTGCAATATAGTATATTTGTACTGAAAGCTCATCATTGCTAAAGCTGGATAGATTCCAAACTGTCCAATTGAAATCAAGAAGTGACTGAAGATAATACATGCAGAACACCCCATATAATAATGTAAGTTCTTTACTTCGAAGATAATAATGTATAGGAAGCACATGTATGTAAACATATCCATTCATGACTTTGTTACTGTTAAGCACCTTTGGCTGGATAGTTTACAGTGACGAGTTTAACATAAAAACAGTATTAAACTAGTATGAACATTAAGTCTGTTACCCAATTGTTAATTTTACCAGTGTTTCCTGACATACATGGTTAAAAAAGAAAAAATGTCAAAGGCTTTATCAACTTTCTTTATTAAGGTTGGGAAAAAAGATATAACGTTCTTTTTTACCTCAGGTTGATTAAAATATTCAACCTCTTGGTAAGTCTGCATGAAATAACTTTTGGCTGTTCATAATGTAATATAAACTTTGTATTATTATAAGTTTACTGGTACAAAGATGCTCATCTGGGATTTTCCTTCATTAGTTCTTTGTCAGGGATAACGTTTCTTATGTCTTCATTAATTCACAAGTCCTAAAAACACTTGTTAACTAAACAATATAATACCCAAACACAATCATTTAACATCATTAAAAACAGTTATATTATCAGAAAAATGAAAACTTATATAACAAACTGTGATCCTTTCTGATTATTTCACTTCTATAAAATGTGTCAAAAGATTTTGTGCTATGTGAAATTCTGTTTTTGTTGCATTTTGTGCATTAGGAATGTAACATGCAATAATTATAAGGAAGGTATTCCTCTGCTAATGCTCAAGACATTGTACAGCAAAAAAGTTTTTAATATTCTAAAACCTTCAACCTCATTATTCAAACAATTAGGATAAGTTATTGAAATAAGTTTAGTGTCTGACACAAGCAAAAAAAATCAGTCATCCTTATTCTCTTTATATTGAATCTATAATTACTGTAGAATCAACACAATAACTTCTGAAAGTTGGAATTAATTTTATAATTGTCTCTCATAAAAAAACTCATATTAATAAAATCATAATCTCTGAGGAATTAGATACTTCTGTGCAGATGTACAAATTATTTAATTCATCTATAATCTTGCAACATTAAAAGTTTCAACCTTCAGGAAATGCAGAATGTTTCATTTTGTGCAGAAAATTGCAAGTACATTGTTGTTAACAGCACAATATTAAAAAAACATCTTTTACCCATCGTTTGCAAGCTCACAAATTTTACTTTTTAAAAAGACAAAAATGAAATTAAAATCTATTGATGTCTAAAATAATTCAAGATACAATTTCAAAATATTTACAAAAACTTAAAAGAGTTTTATTGCTCCTAACAGAGACGAAAGTTAATAAAGCAAATGTCAGTTTACCATTAACTCTCATAATACAATCTGCTATGTGTAGAAAACTTGATAAATGAAACATAACTCAAACTAATGTCTTTTAATTTACAAATTTTTAATGGAGAGAACAAAAACTTGTTTGTTTTTAATACTGAGAACCATTCCTGGCTTTAAACATCTCACTGGCTGGTGGTGCTGTCTTAAATACATAACAAAGAAAAAGCATTCGAGGCTTAATCTACCTTTGTAAATCGCGAATGTTTTCAGTAACATAGCTCTATAATAACAGTGAACACAAAACAATTCAACCTTATAATTCTACAAAGTCACATTATATTAAATTAATAAGCAGAATTACTTCATAAACTGAAATATCCATGCATAAAAACACAAAAATTTCATGTTTATAACTCATGATTTACGAAAACCAGCAACTCAGGATATAATTGCCTACTTCTATCTAGCGTTATTATTATATACACACACATATTTGAAAGTCAGGTAAAAAGCTGTAGCATATTATATGCACACACACATATTTAAAAGTCAGGTAAAAAGCTGTAGCATATTTTTCTGGAACTAGACACTGTAACAAACAAACAAAAGTATTTTAATAAGAGTGGTTATTTGATTAACACCAAGTTAGATTTTTGAAATGTCCGTAAAAGTAATCCAACATGTATATAGGAATTTCAAGAATAGCTAGCATTGATGCTACTAATTTATTCTTGTGAATTATTCAGCCAGACTGTTTAAAATACTAAAAAGTAAATTGAAACCCAATCAAGATAGCTGTTTTGAAAATCCAGGAGTGAAAAATAAGTATTTTTAGTAAAGGAACTATACACATGATTAATACTAAAAAACTCGCATAGATATACATCATTATAATACAAAGTACACACACACTAGCAGATTGAAGTCCCTGAAAACTCTGCAGAACTTAACCACAAAGTTGCTTTTATTCTTAATGAGTACTTTTAATAACACTATCACAAAAAATGTAACTGCAATCAGTAACTGAAGTTTCCTTAACAACTGTGAGTTAAGCAGTGTTTGAAACATTAAATTATATTTAAATCGTAGATAAAAAACTTGGTTTGTTTTAGATAGTTGCACAAAGCTACAAGAGAGCTATCTCCACTAGCCATCCCTAATTTTGAACTGATCGACTAGAGGGAAGGCAGCTAGTCGTCAGCATCTACTGCCAACTCTTGGGATATTATGATCAAATAGCAGGATTTGACCATCGTTCATATAATGTGCCCATTGCCCAAAACTGTGGCAACAGGATGCAAGGACCCTTGAGTCCACAGTCTTTCTCATTGACCACTAGGCTATGCCTGACCCTGAAGAGTAAAAGAACAAATTATGTATCCATTTAAACAGTTTTCCACACTAACAAAATTTCATAAAAAACAAATCTTTATCAATGTTGAATAAAACTTTCAGAAGCTTTTCTTTCAATGGTCTTTATAACAAAAGTTTATATCTAAACTTTAGTTACTATTTCTTAGATTCAGTAGAACTTTTTATCAGTCAGTATCCAGAATAAATTACTACTTAATTTAATATTAACACTAACTTGAAAAAACTCAATATCTAAGTGATCATCACTATATATACATCTGTAATGTTAGTAAAAAACAAATAATCAGAGTAGAAATATCCTTACTATTTGGTCATACTTTCTACATAATAAATGGTAGCTATGACAAGAAGTTCATTTCTTGTAGAGGTCTTAAGAAACATTTCTTCACTAATAAGCATTTTTATCACTACTGTCATTAAGCTAGTCTTGCCATTTTGTGGGGTCAATGTTTGTAATTCCTCCAACTTGTATCAGCATCTGTTTGAACAAGCTTCATGCACAAATACATTTCTAAAGGAAAGTGTTATTTGTCCAAACTACAGATCATGAAAATGTAAACAAATAGTTTGTTTATGACAAAAGTCTCGAAAAAAATATAAAACTTTGACATTTGAACAACTATGGAACACTTTATTAGTTACTTTATACTAAATTAGCATACAATAAACTTGATATAGCTTTAATTTGATAACAAGGTTAATTATCTCTTCCTTCAGTTTCATTAATATTACTGGTTAAAATATTTATTATATATATATAGTTTATACTTATGAAGATGGTTTTGAATTGTTAGCTTAGCTTGTGGACTTAGAATTAAGCCATCTTAACCTCATGATTAAGGAAAGTGTGTTTCAGTAAGTTACTCAACATAAGAACTTGGTAAAGTTATTTCACATTCATTCTTCAGGTTTTTAACTTCAGTATTGTGAAAAGTGTACTCTTCATTTTCAAAACCCCTTAAATGCAAATAATACATATTCATGTGTTTTTAAATCTCTATTTAAAATATTAACTGTGTTTTTATGCAAGAGTATTTGTCCATTTTCAACTATTTACTCAACTGGCTGGGTAATTTTATCTTCTACTTGCCTAAGATTCAGGATGGCTTAATTAGAAATAATACCATTACTGCATAGTTTTCATGAAAAACCTTAGTTATTATTCAAACCTTTTAGTGACCTTCAAGTAAGTTAAGAAATAGAAAACTCTTGAAATAGCATTATCATATTGTCACAACTGTCTCTGTCACTAAATCAACATAAAAATAAAACAGGGATTTAATCTTAGTTTTGTGCTTAGTTACTGATAAATATATATGGACTTAATGTTAAGTATTATTTTAGACAATTAATGTAGTGTAGGCTCATTGTAACACTAAATTGTCATCAATTCATATCAGGAATACAAGACTTGTACATTCAACAACAGATCAGTAGAGGAGTAGTACATAAAATAATTTATATAATAATTCTTAACTTAAAAGTCAACTGAAAAATTAGTATGACAAAAGACACTTACATTAATGAAACCAAAGCTTTCTGTTTAGCATTCCTAGTCAGTAGACTTCCTTTAAAACCAGCTGTGAGTTAGAGATATTTTTAATAGTTTTTAGAGGAATGTAAACAGAAGTTATCGGCTTGAATTTTTCTGTTTGACATGAGCCGAAAAATAACTCTGATCTGTGATTTAATGTCAACATTTAAAATAGAGAAAACAAAAGTAAAAACTACATTTGAATATTTGTTGACCATGATCCATGAGTAAACAATTCTAAGTTTTGAAGATAGTCTGATGGTTGTGGAGGTCTATCATTATACATATTATATATGCCTGATATAAATAAATAACAGTTCATCAAATAAAACTAAAATATTTTAAATTATAATAAATAATTAAAAACAATGTTTTGTATTTACACAAGTTACTACTGAGGATCATGTCGAAACATGTACGTGTAGAGTGATATTTCTATTTTAAAGTGGCTTCAATAAAGTTTTTATTGTGTAAATACAAAATGTTGTTTTTAATTATTTATTATAACTTACAATTTTAAACACAAGTGCCGGTAGTGCATATGTAAAGATTTACCTAGCTGTGTTCATCATGAACTGCTCTGTAAAATGCTAATAAAACGAAACGTTTTACTAAATGAATGTTAAATAAAGCTGTGTTTGTTTATTCTTAGAAGTACTTATACAGTAAATATTTCTCACATCTGTGTAACCTTTCTTTAAAGTTTCAGACATACATAATACTGGAAAGTTTTGTGTATGCATTTATTCAAGTAAAGCAACACCACTGAACTCACAACACTCTCAGGTACCTGAGAGACTAACAGTGTTCCAAACCTTTTTCATATGATACTGTTAAAATGAAAACAAAAACAATATGAACTGGTACTATTAGGCTGTGGCTTCAGAATAGCTGTACTAAGTAGTTGAATTCAATTTTTTTTCTTTTACAACCTGAATCAGTTCAAACCTTTATTGTTTAATTGTCACTAAATTTAGTTTTTCTATTTTAACAATTTTTCAAACATAACATATTTTCTTAAAAGCTAAATAGAGTATTTTTTCTAAATACTTCTAAATAACTTTTTCTTTTGTAGTACTAACAAAAAGTAAATACAACAAAAACTGGACTTTGAATTCTAAAATCACCACTAAACAACCATGTTCACATCACTCACAAGAAAATGATTCTTACCAAGCATTTAGATTCAGACTGTTAAAGGCTATACAATTTATTGAGATTTAACTGTCACTTGACTAAAACAAAAACATATTTATACACTCTGAAAAGAAACAACCGATTTTGTCTGTTACAAAAAGTCCATGTTGATTTTTTTAAACATGACTGCTTTATGAACACATAAGCAGGTATTGAAGTAAAGTTTGATAAAAAAAAAATGCATCTCTAAAAAGTTGTTTGAAAACAAAGTACACAAAGTATCAATGCTATAAACTATTCAATTTAAAAAACAAAACAGTTATTGTCTATGTATTTAGTAGACAATAACTGTATAATTACATATCTTTTTCTAAACTGCATTATTGTATTGGTTCTCAGGCAAGTTCATATGGATTTTTATTCATCAACCTGGCTTTAGTTCTCAAGACCCTACCTGGTCACTACAAAACTGTTTAAATTACCAACTTACTGACTAGGTGGTATTCTATTAGTTACATCGAAATATGATTGTATTTTTAAGACACTAGATCTGAAATTCCATTCTTTGATTTACCTAAAATGGTGGTTTGATGTGTATATAAAAAAATACATCAATCAAAATTTAAACCTTTGGCTGGTATATTACATTTCCTAGACACAGATCAATTTAAAAATGTATGACTAATAGATTATCTTGGAATCAATGCAACACTTTTGAAAATATCCATAAATTATCGCAGATTAAAGATGGAGTGAAAATATTTAACCCTGTTATACATCAGATGCAATGCCTTCTAGATATCACATAGTTGAAAATATCTTAGTAGATTGGACAGTATTTTTAAGTTGTTTACTTAGTTTATCTCAAAAAAGAAAACTCACTTTCAGAAACTATAACCAAAAATATTACTTTGAACAGTTCCAACTCACTACTAAGAGATGCTGATTTTTCTAAATTTTGCAGAAACATTACAAATACTCTTCCGTTGCATGCCAGTATTTGGAGTTACCTTTCTTCGTCTATCACACAAAATGGAACACATTCGATGTATTTTCTTTATTCTACCCAAGCTGACAGTATTAGAGTCGGTGTTCCGTTAAAAAGGTTTTTCTCAGGTACAATTTTTCTTTAACTTTATTTTAGCTGTGTTGAATTGGATGAGCATGGACTACAGCACACTAGGTAAAAGTACCAGGGATTACCACAACTTAAGTGTTTGGATATACTTGATTTTGGTGTACAGAATGTCATTCAGTTCTCTCACAGACACTTGATAACTTTTGTTGATTTTTTCTCTAATGTCTTTCACTATTTCTTGACCTTCCTAACAAACAAATACAGAATATAATGAGATCACTAATAGAAATATTATTTTCTCAAAGATGATACCATTACTTTTATCAATTTTCATTTGAAATAAATACGATGTCACTGGAAGCAAACCTGCATATTTCGAGTTAACTGTTGAGGTTCTACCTTACTGTCCTCATGACTAACACAATTACAGTTAATAATCAAATAAAATAATAACCATGACAATACTTCATTAACACAATGTATACGTAACATATATTACTTTCTCTGGCTTGTGAAAAAAAAGGAAGTGACTGTTTTAATACTTTCATGATTTTCACATGCCAATTAGTGCCACAACCTTAACATGTGTATGTAACATGTATTATCAGTAAATATATTATACTGTGCTCATTTCAATAATGGTCTTCTAAACGTAATAAGTCATGTCAGAAGCAATTTAAATTCCCTTATATGGAAGAAAAATACTACATCAAATGCTTTGTTTAATTATAATGAAAGCTATTACGAACCCAATTGACCAAACAATTTTTAAGTCCTTCTCAGATGACAGTTATATTCATTAAGAAACCAGATGGTCTCAGTCATAAAAAAGCACTAACAGTCATTGTATTGGAGTGAAAAAAATACGTTGTTGCTATATTGCCCAGACGTCTATGATCAATCCCACAGAAAATTTCAAAACTGAAAATTATTTCAAATTTTTAGCCTAGTTATAAGAAATAAGTTTTGGTTACTTGCTTCAGTAATAATGGTGGCACAAAATTAAAAATCAAATTTATGTTATTATAAATCAAGGTTTTGGTCACGTGTATATTGGATATCATAACGTCCTTACTTCTTGGTCATTAAGAGCAGTTGCCTCTAGATGAGCACCAACAAGAGTAACATCTAGTTGTTGAAGCATCTGTTGAAGGCTCAAAGTTGCTTGCTCCATCCCTGCAACAAGTTCATTGAAGCTCTGGAAAGTGTCAACCTGTACAAAGATAAAAGTTTGGAGGCTTAAAAAACTATTACAAAATCTTGATATAAATCAAACATCAGCTGAAAGATTCGTAAAATGACATCTTAACCTAAAGTATTATCTCCATTTATCTAACAATTAATAGAGTGACATCTAAGTCCAATACTTACTTATATTTACATTTATCCAAGGATTAATATAAAGTTTCAACAGTGAAATTTAAATTAATTACAACATTATCACTTACCCCAATAGATAAACACGAATCTTTCTTCTTCTTCCCTTTCTTAGTATGGAGAAGTTTGGCTGGCTTTAGAAGTGTGTGTCCAATATTCACAAGAACCATACTGAGGCTCAAAGTCTGCATAAAAACAGATTAACATAAAAATTAAACTGTACCTTTTCATAGTCAACTCTTGTATGTCAATGTCCATGTAATGAGTACAATGTCTTCTTCAGACATCAACATGTATCTTTTCATAGTCAACACCTGTAGGTCCATATAATGAATACAATGTTTTCATTAGACATCAACATGTATCTTTTCATAGTCAACACCTGTAGGTCCATATAATGAATACAATGTTTTCATTAGACATATAATGAATACAATGTTTTCATTAGACATCAACATGTATCTTTTCATAGTCAACACCTGTAGGTTAATGTCCATATAATGAATACAATGTTTTCATCAGATATCAACATGTATTATTTCATAGTCAATTCTTGTAGGTCTACATATTTAATGTAATGTTTTCATCAGATACAAAACAGAATTCAAAAGGTTTTTTTTAATGAGGAGTATGTAACACAACTGACTTTGATAAACCTATTTAATATTTGAAGTTACAAGTTCCTTGCATATATCACTGAAAAATTCACAATATCTAAATTTTAAAAGCTACTATTTACATGTAGAAAACTGGAAAAGCATTAAAAATTAACAGGCTTAAAATTTGTGATAAAAATCATGTAAACAGCATTTATTTTCATATTCCTCTTAACTTATCCATTTAAGATTCAAAATCAGATGTGTATAAAAATATTATTTCAGATCTATCTTTTGCCTACAATTCACTGATTTCAAATCTGAAGTGGGAAAGTTAAAAATGTAGAATAAAAACTACAGAGTATGTGATTTTCATCAAATTTTGGGCCTATTAATATCTAATCTTATTAATTAGTTTTCTGAAAAGAAAATAATTAACAAGTCTGACTGCTTTCCAAATTTTACTGTCTTTTTTCCATAATTCATTGATCAGTCTAAAAGAACAAACTAGGTATTATAACACATCTGCATGTTTTAGGTGACCAGTCCCATTGTAAACTTTATGTTATAAGCCTGATTACAACACAGCAAGAAGAATTAAACATATTTTAAGATATTTTCCCTCAAATTAGGAAACTTCCACATATATTAGAAAAGTGTCACATACAAGTACATTATCGACAATTTTCAAACGAGTTGTCAATTTTTCGTTAACATATAGTGTAAACCTCTGTAAATAAAACATTTTAGTCTAGTACATAATTGATAATTTTACATTAGAAATTAATACACAGAGTCCAACATTGTAATAAACATAAAACTTGCAAATAAATTCTGTAAGAAAGTCCTACCTCAACAGCATTTACTAATTCTTCTAGTGTTTTTCGCATAGATTCAACTTTCTTTTCAGATATTCTACTCAATGTTTCTAACTGTATCCTCAAAAAAATACCTGCACAAAAACACAAGTATAGGTACAATAAACAGTAGACATAGAAAAGTATGCTCTTATTAACCCTATCTACCCAGGCATCATTTACTGCGCATGCCACAAGGTTTTAGTGGCTTACATTCAAAGTTTTATTAAACTACTTTTTGTTTATGTTATACATTTAGTATAGCATAATATTGTAGCTAATAATCCATATTTTAATAGTATATAAGTTTTAAGTTCTTAATTTTATAATGCAATATTTAAAAAATCCTGAAATTCCCCTAGTGTGAAAAAGGTGACACATTTTCTGAAGGCATCCCATCTTCTCTATTTTATCCACTATCCCTCCAATAAGTACGAAATTTAACGTAAATTATTCACTGTAAAATTGTCATTGCTCAGACAAACCATAATTTTTATAGCTTTCAATTCTGTTTGGTTACAGAACCATCAAATAGAAAATAAGACCCCTCCTGCCACACCCACTCTTCAGGATTTGTTAATAGTTCTCTCTTACGTTTAATTATATATTATCTATAACCAATAGAAAGCCAAGGTTTTCATCTATTAAATGATGTATTATATTACATTGTGTTCTGAACAGAGAACTGTCAATTTCTCTTTTAGTACAAGCTTCGTTCCCAAGAGAAAGATAATGACTAGCTAGAATGAGTTTGTAACGGCTCTTGTTGCATAGTTAGAAAGTCAGGAAAATTGTGATAATTGGAGGAAATTCTCTGCTTTTTGCATTTTATTATTCTATGTTCTTTGGTGCATTATTTAATTAATAATTTTGTGCATTACTACCATTAATATAAAAAAGGAAGATTAAGTGTCATCAACAGTGGACAGCAAAAACAAAATAGACACATGTTTATCCTTTTTTATAATTATAAAAGTAACTAAAATGTAAAAATAGGATCTCTTTAGGTTAGTTAAGGTAAATTAAATAATAACAATAATATAATAAAAATATTTTACAAGGCACATACACAATCTTATAATGATGCAAATGGTAGTTAGACATGGTTAAAAGGGCAATAAAACAATATAATTTAATTATAAATACATATATATTGTTATGAGTTTAAAGCTACTTAGGATAAGCAAATGTAGTTTCTTGTTACAATTTGAAGTAATTCTAGAAAGAAAAAAAAGGGCAATTTTGATTTATTTGTTTTTTTTTGTATAGAATTAGGGTAGAGATAATAACAGATAAAATATAAATTTTTACTGAAAACAAACATCTGAAATGTATTTAGGAGGTTTTAGAGATTACACAAATGAAATTTGAGATTTATGAAATGAAGTATTTATAATTTTAACATGAAAACCACTTTGCACATGGACTATTCAAAACAAATACTTGAAATATTCACAGACAAATTTTTATTTTAGTTTATTAAAAATACTTCACTAAAAATATGATTTTTTTTGTATGTGAAAGACATAATGTTTACTGAAAGTCTGCCAAAGTTCGTGAAGATATACACACTATATTGAAAGATAGAAGTATTAAATCTATAAAGACTTTAAACGAGAACAGAGAGGTCACATGGTTGGTCAAATTGACCAAGACCATGTTGAGAGAGTTAAGAGATATTAGTGAAGTAATTACTTGCAGTATTGTTCATTTAGTAGCATCCTATTACACATGTTAACATATAAATTGTTTACAGTTTTGTTCAGGTAGTAAGATCCAGTTAAGAGATATTGGTGAAGTATCAAATCTATAAAGACTTTGAAGGAGTCCAAAGAGATCACATGGTCGGGTCAAATTGACCGAGCCTGTACTGAGAGAGTTAATTTGTTCTTACTATTGTAAGCACCTCAAACCTTAGAAACACTATCTATAGAATTTTAAACCATTTGTAAGCTTTAACAAAACTTTTCATGTATTTTTAAACTCTTTGTAAGCATGTAATATTTACTAACACCTCAACTGAGCCCGAGAGAATTAATGATAAAATTTTGGTTTCTACATCATAGAGATAACAATAAAGTACAGAATTATATTTAGTGACCCATCGTGCAATAAAATTAATGTATAATACTGTATGGTTAGTAACCCATCATGCAATAAATAATAATGTATAATACTGTATGTTTAGTGACCCAGCATGCAATAAATGATAATGTAAAATACTGTATGTTTAGTAACCCATCATGCAATAACCCGTAATATATAAAACTGTTTAGTGACCCATCATGCAATAACTAATATTGTGTAAGATTGTATTTAGATTTCTTCTACATGAAGGTAATGGTGATTTTTTTCAAGTTAGGGTTTATACTTGTGAGTAAGACAGTAGATACACTTACCCTGAAGAGATTCCATTACTGCATTCTTTAGCTGTTCTTCTAGTTTTGCCTGGCCTAAAAATAAGTAAGACATATTTTGAATAAAACATTAAAATATTGGCATGTGTAAAACACCAAGTTCTGTAACTTTTAGCACATCAAATCTTTAAAAAATCTGAGCAAATGTAAAGCAACATACCTTGTACCTCACCTTGTTAGTTTAGTGCACCAAACCTTCATAAAATCTTTGTATACTATGCAAAAAATTTTACAGAATTGAGGGAAATAAAACAATTGTACGTTTCACAACTACGTCATTTACTCACGACCATGGTTTCACCAGTAAAGACATCATCAGGTACTGGTGAAACCATGGTCGTGAATAAATGATGTAGTTGTGAAATGAACAATTGTCTTGTTTTTCCTCAATTCTGTAATTATAGAGGTTCACCAAGTACCAAAGGCTTCGAGCATCAATTATATAAAACATTTTATCTTGCTGTTTATTTTCTCACTTCAGTACCCCACACCTTCATAAAATCTAGGCATATGTGAAACACTGTGTACTGTTCTTCATTCTGGAAAGTTTACCTACCAAACACTTTTTCTGTACTAAGTAATGTTTTTAATTTTGAAAAAAAATTCTGGGTACTTTAACTCTATGTCCAATACTTTTTACATGTGACAATTATTTAAAAATGAAACTGATATACCTCAGACACAAATAAATGTCTATCATATGAAAACAACTACAGAGAGTGTTCTTCAGCCAAGTGTAAAACAGATCATTGCTATATGATGCTATACTTATTTTGTACTTTTTGAGTTCTATAATTTAATTATAAACTATTATTTTGGCTCAATGTTTTTAGTTTGTTAAAATCTGGAACATAATCCTATAATATTGAATTATGAGTCAAGAAAAAGAATTTTATAAAACCTAAATCTCACTTTTTACTGACAACCAAAACCTGCCCAATCTAACATGATCCAAGTACCTTGTCATGTCAGTCTGTTATGTTAGTTGCAAAGATCATACATACAACAAAACAATTAACAGTCCAGAAAAGAGGAACCAAGTTAGTACTGTAATAAGTACAAGCAGGTAACTGTATAAAAAAAAAACTTGCCAGTGGTACTCCCTATTACAATCTGGTGAAACTTATAAGAGCTGATAATGCCTCTTTAGATCATGGTTTAGGTTTTATCAAGTTGTTCTTGTTAGAATTGGACTATAATTCTTTACAAAAATATAAAACCTATCTTGCTATAATCTGATGAAAGTAGAAAGTACCTGCTCACATTAAAGCAGTGTTTGTACAATGGACTTTTCTCTCACAAGACAGACTTAAATCAGCTTATCAATGTTGAAAAACAGTCGACAAACAGGTCAGTCAGAATAAAAGCATGAGAAGTACAATCATTGTTTCTTGAAGGTGATAGCATTCCTTTTGAAAGCCCCAGATATAAAGTAGAATGGTGCATTACCAAAATGCCTGCATACTTCTAGTAAGTACATACCTCAGGAACATAAGAACAAACAGTGTAAAGCAGCTTCTGGTATACTTACTTGATTGAGATCCTTCAACAAGCTGCTGTAGATACAAAATATATTCTATAAGTGACACCAAAACTTGGAGATAATAGCCTTGAAGGTAATACTTTAACCTTGTGGGAGCTGGTGCTTGAACTGGAACCTATGAATTAATTTCCACTTTTAGCAGAGATTCTTTTGTGACATTTTATCAAGGAATAATTAAAATATTACAACAATTACAGCCTATGGATGAGAAACTTCATGAAATAGATGTGCAGTCGATTCCAAAACTGGTTAACTCTTTGACTACATGGCTGGGTGCATTGCAACCAGTATGTAACCACCAAAAGAACCATGAGAGTAACCATACTATAACTTTTGGTAGATTATCAGTAAATGTTACAAGGCTTTTGTACACAAAATATGTTTTTTAATTAAATACTAAAATTGTTTAATTAAAGACTTGGTCGTAAATGTTTTCTTTCCAAATGTTTACTATCCAACTTGTTTAAAAGAAAATTTTATAAATGTCTTGTTGTTTGAAAGATACTATAAGAGAAATATTTTGAGTAAATCAGAAAACAGTGTATACATCTAGAGGGTTTGAAAAATTAAAGTTTTGTTAACTCTGCTAAGGTTTTTTCACACATTTTCATAAAGTGTAGAAACACGAATGTCAAGCTAACAAAAAATGTTGAAATTTGATTGGAAAAAACAAATATAAGTTTAGAAGCAAGTAAATAAAAAAAAAAAATCCAAAAAATACTAGAACTCATGCTTACAGTTCAGATATGTAGAGACAAAACAGAAATGAAAGTCTGAATATTTTTTCAATTTCTATTCACAAACTAAACAAGCATTACTTAATGTTAAAATATGAATTATACAAAATTTTTAAGAAATGGTTAAAATAATAGTTAGAATTAGATTTTTAAATTCAAATTGTATGTACTATTAAGTTTTAACATTTTATTAAGAAGTTTATTGAGGATTATATTTTAATTCACACACAGGATCTCCTATTTTGTTCTGTTCTTATTTTTATGTTCTACAGATAGATAATGGAATAATTACTGTCTAATTTTATCACTATTTCTTATTTGAAAATACATGGTTAAAATCGCTGTAAAGAAAACTACAAATACGTGATCAGTGTTTCTAAAATGCAAGAGGCCTTTCACCACAACAGGACCACAGACTTCCTTATTAATTTGTATCATACTGTAAACTGAATCTATTACTTAAGTATCTTACTGCATATTTTTTTACCTGTCTATATGTAAGAATTTTTGAATCAATATTTCCTAAATATTCTTTGAGTGAAGTCAGTAGTTCTTCCAAAACCTCTTGAACTCCCCTCTTTTCCCCATTACTTATTTCTGAATGATTACTTTCTGCCTGAGTCTTGGTAAGGTCAAAAGCTGCTTTGATGGCACGAACAATTAGGTGTCTCAGTTTTATCCATTTAACCTGAAAGGAATAATCAAATCTAGTGAGTTGACAAGACATAAACCCAAGTCATCTTTATGGACCAGTGGTTATAACTTCAAAAGAGAGAGAGAAAAAAAGAATAACTTACATAAAAACTAATTTGTAATGTTAACCAGCTTCTTAATTCTCCTGTTATCAAACAAATGTGTATGACTACATACTTTATGTATGCCTTTATTCAATATTTTATGTAATAGACTTGAAGGGTATAAAAACCTACATAATGATAAGTTCCTTAGACAAAAATTTACACATTTTACTAAAAAATGGAACCTAATGAAGAACTTGTGGGTAGATAACATATCCCTAATATATAATAAAAACATTCAACTAGAAAGTTACTTACTTATTGATGTACCAGTAAAATTAATTCAACATACTTCTGGAATGAAACTACAGACATTATCACAAGGAAAACCCGGATAGTAAGTACTTGTAGACATTATCACAAGGAAGAATCTATATAGTAAGTACTTGTAAAGTAAAACTGTAGACATTATCACAAGAAACAACCCGGATAGTAAATACTTGTAGAATGAAACTACAGACATTATCACAAGGAACAATCTGGATAGTAAATACTTGTAGACATTATCACAAGGAACAACCCGGATAGTAAATACTAGTAGAGTAAACTGTAGACATTATCACAAGGAACAATCTATATAGTAAATACTAGTAGAGTAAACTGTAGACATTATCACAAGGAAAAACCCGGATAGTAAATACTTGTAGAATGAAACTGTAGACATTATCACAAGGAACAATCTGGATAGTAAATACTTGTAGACATTATCACAAGGAACAATCTGGATAGTAAATACTTGTAGAATGAACCTGTAGACATTATCACAAGGAACAATCTGGATAGTAAATACTTGTAGAGTAAACTGTAGACATTATCACAAGGAACAATCTGGATAGTAAATACTTGTAGACATTATCACAAGGAACAATCTGGATAGTAAATACTTGTAGAAATTATCACAAGGAACAATCTGGATAGTATATATTTTTAGAATGAAACTACAAAAAGCTATAAATATTTTACAATAAAATCCCAAAGTTTCCTATCATACCACAATGCTTCTTAATCCAAATACCGTAACTCACCAGAATTAATATGTAACAGAAATACTGATAGGAAGACCTTGGTGGCTTATTACAGTGAACCATATTTTCTACAATTGGTAACTGATGTAAATTTCTAATTTTTATAAGTATCTTTGTAATTCTTAGCTATGATTGAATTGTAACAGAAAACACTGCATTAAAAATGCATGATCTTATAATAATACTTGAGATTTAATATAACTGAAAACAAACCTGCTCTTGAAGAGAAACTGATTTTAAGTCTTCCATAGCTTTACTGAAAAAAAAAAAGACAAAAAATCTCAGTCTAGAAAGAATGCTATTCGAAAGGAAGTGAAATTCATTTATATTACGTCTAAAAAAAACTCTGATTTTGAAACAGTTTTAAAATGCACACTATACAGCATGCTAATGGATTAAATACAACTCGGTTGGTTTCTATTACTAGATGTTTTAACAGAAAAATTTCAAAGTTATGGATTTTTTATTTCTAAAGATATTTTCATTCAGTAAGTTTTTATGTAAAGGAAATATGACATAAAAGAAAGGAATGAAAATAAATTTGCTCCTTACACGTGTTTATTGTTCCACATTCTGAAGAGTGCTAGGTCTCTGTTGTCACACAGTTTGTCCCACTCTATTTTATCTACAAAATTAAAAAACACAGTTTAAGCTCATACTAATGATTTAATCAACAATATTGCTTTTCTATTTTACAGAAATTGCATTACCCTTTTTCCTAATCTGGAAAACTATCACTACCATAATGGTTCTGAAAGATACTGCTTTTTAAATCAAGTTATTTTGTTTACTTAAACAATTACAAAGAAACTACTAGATTTTTGTGACTTACCTTTTTCAGGATCAACTTCCATAAGTCCTATGACAAACCTTGTTGTTTGATGGCTGTTAAAAGACAAATATGTAACTTAAGTATTATTTAATATATACAAAAAAATCACCAAATAAGTTTAAAAAATCTTACAGAATTTTATATCTATATACAAATGCTTTCACATTTCTACTGAAATATCGAAAGATTCAACAAAAAAAACACTCTACAAGACCATACAGAGTACACTAATCTTTCTGAAACATTTCTAAGTTACAGTTCCTGAAGCTGAAGTGTTGACAGTTAGGGAAAAACTAAATCTAGAGGTTGATGTTGATATAAGTGAGTAGCCTAATGTACTGGTCCATTCATGACCCATGCTGATATTTTTAATATTATATACTAACATTTATTATGATACTGTTTAAACATGATTATCTTTTCATACAGAAATTGATCCATAGAATTTCCCTTTCAGAAAAACAACACCTTTTGGATTCCAAAAGAAGATCAAGAATATTCCTCTCTATAGCAACGGATGTGTATTGAACAGAATTGTTCAGCTTTTCCCGGAACTCCACGATCTGCTGAATCTGGAAAGTACAAGGTTATCAACCTGCTGTATTTGAAATATAAAAAGTTATTTCTAAATAATCTCTTGTGCTTCTTTTCCAAAAAAATTACAGGTTATTTTCAATAGATACAAGCATTAATGTGGTCTATGTATAGAATAATAATTTGTACCAAATTATTTCTATTGTGTTAGACCAACATTTTAAATCTTTTATTGACGTTTTTCACACAGCTTCTGAAACACAAGATTTCTATATTATACGGTGTTCTTTGTGAAACTGCACAACAGATGAAAAGAAATTACAATGGTCATCATAGAAAAGATTACAAGTCCAAAATTCCTTCATTCACAATCCATGCCAATATGATTATAAACGGGTGTCACCAAGCTTGTGTATTTCTACAGGTCATGTTTCTTCCCACTAGCCCTTGTGTTTCACAGTAGGCTGTGTTGAAATAAAAAATTAAGTTCCTTTTAAAATTACCTACAAGTTTAAACCATAAACAGATAATTAGTGATACATGTCATAACTAAATTAATCAATCATAAGAATGAATAATAAATCCACTACACAGACTTCAAACTGTCATGGTAATATTAATTTCTAGATTTTCAATAAATCTGTTTTTGATTACCATAGTCTACAGACTTTCTTCAGGTATTTTGATGCAATTCTGAACAAAATTCTACTGCTCTTGTGCTTATAGACCTACAGATGTTTCATTATTTAGAACATTTGTGTTTCCTTCTTCCATCTATAATTGAGTTACTCTAGAACCATTATTTAAGGTAATTGTATTTTCTTGTCCCAAGCTCCAAATGATTTACTTTAAAGCCAGGAGTCTTCATTCGCTGTATTCAAAATAACTGTGTTGATTTTCTGCTTGCAATAATGAAACAGTTTTTGATACATCAAATATATATATATTTCTTTTTCTGCTATAAACTTGAAAACAGTTCATGGAAAAAGTGGAGGCTATCATCACAAATTTTAAATTTATTAGCCACTGGACGATCTTTGTGTTTTATTTATGAAATGTAAGGTTAGACAGTCAGTAATGTAAACATAGAATGACCAGAAATGTGGAAAATTCATCTATCGACTGATCAGTTTTTTAGTTTTCAGGACCAAAACTGTAAACTTTCATTAAAAGATTCTGACAGTAGTGTTTTAATTTGTATTGCTACTTGCTGGGAATCAAAACATCTTACCTTTGCAAAAGATCCAAACTTGTAACAGGAAATCAGAAAATCTACAGTCTGAGAAAAATATTACATCATTACGTTATTGCACAAATATAAATGGAAACATCTCGAAATAAATAACTATGTATGTATATACATACATTTAATCAATATTGGATAAAACAAAATGGAGTGACAGAAGAGAAATTACTCTTGAAATAATAACATTATTAATAACATCTAATAATAATATTTTTTCTGTTTCCCTTAAATTTTGTATCCTTAGATTCTCTCTTTAGAACCAAGTTTTCCATAGTACAAACAAGTTGATGGAAAAAAAAGTTTTATAAAACGAAAAGCTTTACAATATTCCTAAAATATTAAATAATAATTTTTTTTAGTGGGTGCATTTAATGTAATTTTGTTGCTTATTCTCCACTTGTGGATACTCTGAAATAAAGTAATTAACACCAACTTATCAAGTAATTAAAAGATGTTCTCAAGGAGGAGAACACTTGGAGTCACATGTTGTTTTCTACTTCTTGGTTTAAATTATGTTTATGGTTACTTTCTAGTTTAATAATGAGTTTAGAATCATTTTTTTATGTCAAGGCCATGGATTTGACTTCTTTAGCCTTAATTGTTAAACACTTTATTTGTTTCATCTCAATACCATGATGAACTTGTGTGCCCAAAATCAGTGAACTGAACATACAGAGTGGTCCAAACTTTTTTCCTATTTTAAAATCGAATAACTAAATAACTAAAGAAATACAACCATGCAGCTTTTAACATCTTGCAGTCCAACTCAAACAGGTTTTATAGTCATGTTTTTATTTCACTCCAGTAAATAGTGTCTCCCCATAAAATGGCAACCATGCATGAAAAAGTTCCCTCAATACAATGACTTGGTCGGGGTGGGCCAATTTCATGTTCACCAGACATTGGACTTTCTTTCATTGGAGGTATGTTCAGAATATCATATGTTGCACACATATAATAATAGACATCATGGAGCTAAAGACCAGGATAACAGATGTCATCACCACTGTAACTATGGATATGCTGCAGGGAACATAGCCCGAAATCGAATATTGGTTAGATGTACTGAGAGCCACTAATGGTACATACGTAAAAGTCTACTGACATGTCACTAAAAACTGCTTTGATTGGACTACAAGATGTTTGAAACTGCATGACCGTATTTCTTTAACTACTAAACTTTAAAACAGGAAAGATAATATTGGATCATCCTGTATATGTGAATAAACAATTTACATAAAAAAGTCAAATAAAATAAAACACTTACATCTTTAAAGTTGCTAGTAAAAAACCGAAGTGCTGTTGCTAGTACAGTACTGGCAGTTGAAAAGTGTGCACATGCAGCCAAGTGATTTGTAATAAGATACCTAGAAAGATCACAAGAAATATACTGACTCAATGTGTGTGGAGACATTTTTTATGGCATTAAAACAGTTTGATGGAATGTAGAAAAGTTATATAATTTAACAAATATTCTAATATCAAATAGTTTTACGTGCTAGTCCTGAAGAAGACGTAAAGGCGAAACATCAGTTAAAATATTACCTGGAATGTAAAAGTAATTTTTTACTATCAAAATCTTGCTATACATGTTTATTCAAACAGTCATACTCAATAAGGAAAGGACTAAATAGTGTAACATACAAGGACAGTAAACTTACCCTAAAGTTTCTTGCTGTACGTGTTTAATATCTAAACTCTCATAGAGAGCATGACTAGCTCCAACAGCACCTAGATCACAGAGGTAAAACAACAGTTTGGTCAGGAAAATCATAAGTTCCCAATAAATCATTTAAGTTTTATTTCATATACAATTTTAACCTACAAACATTCACATGATTTGATAAAATAAACAATTATTAAAACATTATAAACATTTACTATCAAAATTAAATATTTTGTAAGAGTTACGTTATTAAACTTTAAAAATATCAGTAGAATCATTTAATGACAGTCTAGAAAAAAAACGAAGAATGGAATGGAATTTCACCTATAATATTATACAAGTTGAGCAGCAACAGTTTGATTTGGAAGTTGGAAGGACTGTTTTTCAAAGCTGTTTCTAGCATTACGAGTGCTTGGGTTAGAAACTTTTCATCTTCTAAGAAAAGAAAAAAAATTCTGCATAAACTACACTGGTAGCTTAGTATCATGACAGTTTTAAAAGTGGGTGTTACAAAAGGTTGACTTTTAGTCTAGACAACAGTATGTGCCAAAAGATTTATTATTTCATGCAGATGTAAATATAGTAGATGATAACATTCAAATAAACGTTTGTAAAACAATCAATGAGAATAAGAACACTTGTATAAAGAGATTCCACAAGAATGTAATTGATTTACTGATCATATTTACTACAACTTTCAAAATGTAAGTGAGAAAATTAAGGAAAGGAAGGGAATATTTAAAAGCTTTTAAAAGATATATAAACTCAGATTACCTTTGTCCTTCCACATGTCAATAAGGATGTGTGCTGCTAATAGAGCATAGTTATCACTTGGTTTAAAGTCAGTTGACAGCAGTTCCTTGCCTGAATAGTGTTGGGTTGAAAATACACTTTTCAAAACAAATCTAGAATAACTGATTATTTAGTACAAGGATTGTAGGTTTACAAGAACACTCTTCCTGCACATGCTAAATGAAAAAGGTAACGTTACAAAAAATTTTGACTTTTACTTTCATTAAGTCTAACAATAAAATTCTGTAATGATATAGCACAGCTATCAAAAATAACTAAACTTAATAATCTGATAAGAAAAAAAAATTACTATATGTTTTCAGCAGTATGAAGATAAAAATATGTTAAACTAAGCAATGCACAATATCACTTAGAAGTTAATGTTGTTATACTTAAGCATACAAAACAGTAGCTAAGGTTTTATTCCAGTGTTTTTTTAATAAGAGAACACTTATGTTATTAAATTATGAGCTTCTTTGTAATGCTGATCACGATCTTGAGCTTTCCACAACAGGACTTACCAAACTGAAGCCCATGGGTATATCTTTCATACAAACATACAGCAAGCTTTAATTTGTCTTCTTCCAAATAATTTTCATGATGGCCAAAATAGTGACATAGTTGAACATAGCATAGGTGGCGCTGCATTTCTTTGACCTACAAAACAAGACTAGTTTTTAAACACTAAAGAGAAAAACTGAAACTAAAGAAACATTATATACAAAAGAAAAAAAATCCAGTTGTAGATGCCACAGAGATGGGTTACAGAGCAATTTCTTACAAGTACAGTCTATTATTTTCATCAGTACAAGAAGTTCCCATCCATCAAATCTAGTTTTAAACTTAAGCAATCAACTAAAAAGACATTATAAAGATATATTTCTCACTGACTGTGGGTGTTTCTAGTAGTTTAGTGAGAGGTTTCATTAAACCTTATGTACTGTACAGCAGTACAAGTCTCAATGGTGATGACAATTTACCAGAGAGAAATGTAGCTTGAAACATTACTTGTAAAGATACACCATAGAACTCTAAAAATTTCTAACTTAATTATTATAAAAAAGAGAAGTTACATACATTGTCTGGTAATTTCACTTCCCTTCCATTGGATGATAATGAAAATTTTATCCTCTCCAGAACCTAATGAAATAATCAAGAAGACTGTGGATACAAATTGATTAAGTGGTAACATAATTCTTATCACATTAAAGTTGCAAAAAAGTACACAAAAATTCTTTAATGTAAAAAAACATAACAAAATACTAAAACAAATAATGGTTTAAAGAGATATCATTTATTCTATCAGCAATAATACATGTTAGTTTAAAACATGTTCACTGTTAAGACAAAATATTCCCTTTCATCCACTTCTCTAGGTTAAACTCGTTTTGAGGAATACCATTTCATCAGTCACTTTAACTAATCTGAGTCACACTTGCTTTGGATAATATTCCCAACCGTCATTAATAACTTAGGAACTTCTTTGGGTTTTATGGAATACCACCACAGCTACACTGAACTACCCTGGGTTATACTTATTTTATGGAATACCACCCCTCATCAGCTACACTGAACTACCCTGGGTTATACTTATTTTATGGAATACCACCCCTCATCAGCTACACTGAACTACCCTGGGTTATACTTATTTTATGGAATACCACTCCTCATCAGCTACACTGAACTACCCCAGGTTATATTTGTTTTGTTGAATACCACCCCTCATCAGCTACACTGAACTACCCTGGGTTATACTTATTTTATGGAATACCACCCCTCATCAGCTACACTGAACTACCCTGGGTTATATTTGTTTTGTTGAATACCACTCCTCATCAGCTACACTGAACTACCCTGGGTTATATTTGTTTTGTAGAATACCACCCCTCATCAGCTACACTGAACTACCCTGGGTTATATTTGTTTTGTAGAATACCACCCCTCATCAGCTACACTGAACTACCCCAAGTTATATTTGTTTTGTAGAATACCACCCCCTCATCAGCTACACTGAACTACCCGGGGTTATATTTGTTTTGTAGAATACCACCCCTCATCAGCTACACTGAACTACCCGGGGTTATATTTGTTTTGTAGAATACCACTCCTCATCAGCTATACTTAGCCACTCTGGCTACTAAAGTTAGTTTGTTTTTGAATTTCGCGCAAAGCTACACGAGGGCTATCTGTGCTAGCCATCCCTAATTTAGCAGTGTAAG
>NW_013667271.1:218751-223025 GCF_000517525.1 Limulus polyphemus | reverse complement strand
CCTACCATCAACTCTTGGGCTACTCTTTTACCAATGAATAGTGGGATTGACAGTCACATTATAACGCCCCCACGGCTGAAAGGGCGAGCATGTTTGGTGGGACGGGGATTTGAATCCACGACCAGCAGATTGCGAGTCGACCTCCCTAACCACTTGGCCATGCCAGGCCTGCTACTAAAGTTGTCTGTGTTGCTAGCAGTACTATCCTCCATTGTTACCCTTGGATTAAGACAATACAAAAGCAGATAATGAATTATATCATCAATTCATTCTACATAATATTATATGAAAGAGTTTTTTTTTGTTACCTGGAACTTTTCTTCTTCAGTCAGGCTAAAAGAATCTACCACACGGACCATGTCAAGGAAACAGCTTCCTTTGGCACCGAATTTTTCAAAATAAGTCACCAGAAGATCAACAATGTTCCCTTGGAGAGAAAACATTTACTGTTTATTTAATCACAAAGTATATTAAATCAACATCTTTAACTGGAACTATTTGAATAATATAAAATTATCAAGATGATCTGAAAATTGCAAAATTACAACCAACTCCGTATCAATTTTACTACGAAAAGCACTTCACCACAAACATACAGTATACTGATAACCAGAACCAATTTCCTTACCAAGAGGAGAAATTGAAGAGTTCTCTCTACGCTGTATCCAGAAAGCCAGTTCTAATTTTGCCAGATGCGGGCCTCGGAAGTGATCAAGAAGTGCTGGGTGGTCTCGCTGAGTTTTGAGCAGTGTCATTATAAACTCTGCTGCCATGTCAAATGTATAGTCCACTGGTGGATCTAGAGAGCTGGAAACAACAATATACACTAATCAAAAAATAACCTAGACAATCGAGGGAAACATGCATATATGTTAACCTTTTTTAGCTTAGGTATTCCAGATCACATTCAGGCAAAATGTGTGGCATCAAAGTTTGAAACATTATTTGCAATGTATCCCCACAAATTTTTATCTAAAATAAAATTATAACTGAAATTTGGAGATTTTACACTTTTTTTTTTCACACAAATTTTATTAATATTTGTTTTGGATGAAATAATAAAGAAAAAATCAACTTTATCTTTAATTACTTTTTGTTAGTACATCATAAGGCTTGTTACATACAATGTTTCAAATAGTGCAAGTTATTAAACAGTTTTATTTATAATCTAGAATAACGTATATTTATATTAGTTATAACAACTTAGAAGATATTTTTTGCACCAAAGTGAGCATGATGTATCATTTGTAACACATGCTCGTACTTGGTGTATAAAACTGATATCTCTTTATTGGAATCATTTTGTATAATAAATAATATTTTAGATAGTGTAAGAATAGAAGACAAAAAAACAATGAATCTTGAGTAATAGAATCTGTGTAACTTATAGGCCAATAGTTTAAATAACACAGCTTGTTGAAATGTGGTTATAAGGGTATCACATGACAGCACAGTATATGATTTTGTTAAATAATGGCTTTTATTCCACAATAATTCGTAAATTCACTAAAAAATCAAACTTGTATTTCAAAATGTCCTATTGTTATTGTGATGTATGGGTGAAATATCTGTCTGTTCAGATTTGTAGACTTTTATGAGTTATCATTTATATGTAGTGCCAATGAAAGGGTTAATAAAATATATGCTTTAAAGAAATGTTATTTTAGAGAAAAGTATGAAACAAACTAGAAAAAAACAAAGCTGTATTTTACCTTTCTTCATCAGGTCTCCATTCCAAGTCAACCAACTTAGCGACGGAATTGAAATATTCAATATAGTAGGACCACTGGTCAGGGCTGTAAAATAATGAATATTTGAGAGCCATAGAATAAGTAAGTCAAGGATACTTCAGTACTTTAAATAAGAAACTTTGGCTTATCATCAATAATCCTTTCTCTACTGGTGGTTCCCTTCAAGTAACGAAATACTTTAGACAATTCACTTGATACAATAGACACTATTCCTTTAGAGCCACAAATAATAGCATGTGTATAAAAATTGCCTGTAAATACATTATCTAAAGTTAGTGTTGATATAAAAAAGTGTCAGAAACTAAAAAGGTTATGAAAAATGAAACTACCGGAAAAAACAATCCCAGTTAACCAAAGATTTAACAACTAATTTCACAAGATCCCAAGTCTAGATATAAACACTTTCTAAGTACACATTACCTGAATCACAACAGAATACAACTGATTTTTTTACCTAGTCATGATCAACTTTTTGTAAGTAGAGTTGACCTCGGGCCACCGACCAAGTTGTGTTAGTAGTTCTGCACGTTTTCTGGGAAGAACGTCCAAGTGAGACACCACCTTTTCTAGAGGTAAAAGTATAACGTTGTACTTACTCACAGAAACTGTTTATAGTTTTGTACTAGGTTAAATTAAGTAAGATAAATAATAATACAAGATCTTCAAAAGATATTATTGTGAGCAGCTAGTGAATTATGCCATTCAATAGAAAACGTGAAGTACGCATTCACCGAATGACTTTAACTTATATGGTGGGATTATTAGTTAGACACAGACAAGGTTCAAAGGGCAATAAATCATTAAAATTAAATATAAACAGATGTAGACTTCAAGCTACTTAAGATAGATTATTGTAGTTTCCTTGTTACAAACTGCAGTCATTCTAGAAAACAAAACTGGGGGTCTAAGATTTATTTTGTATTTTTTTTTTTTATAGTGCTTACAAGGTCAGTCAAATCGATCAACTCCATATAAAATATTATGTTTTACTGAAAAAAATGTTTGATATTTAATTAGAAGGTTTTAGAGGTTGTGGAAATAAAATTTGAAAATTTTCAGATGAAGAAAAGTAATATTACTGAAAGTTTGCCAACTTTCCTAAAGATACACAAAACATGTTAAACATGTGGTTACAAGATCAGTCACATTGTACAATCCCGTTCAGAACGAGTTAACAGAGCAATCTTGACAAATGGTATTTTATTCAATAAAATTTCTTTAGAAAGATAGAATTAATCAAGAAATCTGAACTTATTCTGTATACATAACTATGCTAAAGTTACCTACTAATATGCAGTTTTTAATTACTGTTGGACCACACACACAAAAAAAGTTAATAATCACAGATCTTAATACAGAAAAGTGGAAGACATCAAAATTATACATGCCTCCTAGGGGTCCATCCAAAACTTTCAGAGCTTCTTCATACTTGTCTTGAAGGTTCAAGATCATTAAGTACAGTTGAACCTCTGAGAGAGGAAAAATACTTTATTGCAAATGTTTTATTCTACTTTACAAACTCTTCTCAAATCATGAAAACAGTCTGTTAGGCTTCACTTTCTAAGTTGTGATTCTGTATCAGTAATTATTATCAAACATGTCATCATATTCATTCTTTCTATTCTTTTTGCAAAATAATAGTCTGTAATACTTTTCAGTTAATATCATTTGAAAAACAACTCTAACATTTTTCAATATCAATTACTTAAAACATTCTGTCTTAAATGCATCAATTCCAAGTGCTATAGCCATGTGTATGTGTGTCTGTACACACATACACACACCTTAAATCAGAGTTTTCTACCAAGCAGTCCTTTATGTCAAATGCAGTAAAACCAAACATACAAAATTTAACTTCAAAGTGAAAAGGCTATTTTTAAAATCTCTAGTAAAGTGAAATACGATGTCTAAAACAAAGTTTTTAGACTATGAGAATTCAAAATGTTATACATACTTTAAGATATACTCAGCTTATTGGTAAAATGTAATGGATATGATTAAGTGCAAAAAATAAATTTCTAGTTTTAGTAGTGATATTATTATTCATCTAAGATCGTGAATAAGTAGTTAGACTGAATGTGCACTGTAAACTCCATAAAATATAACTGTAGAAACACTAACAACTAGGACTGAATGCGCACTGTAAACTCCATAAAATATAACTGTAGAAACACTAACAACTAGGACTGAATGTGCACTGTAAACTCCATAAAATATAACTATAGAAACACTAACAACTAGGACTGAATGTGCACTGTAAACTCCATAAAATATAACTGTAGAAACACTAACAACTAGGACTGAATGTGCACTGTAAACTCGATAAAATATAACCGTAGAAACACTAATAACTAGGACTGGATGTGCACTGTAAACTCCATAAAATATAACTGTAGAAACACTAACAACTAGGACTGAATGTGCACTGTAAACTCCATAAAATACAACTGTAGAAACACTAACAACTAGGACTGAATGTGCACTGTAAGCTCCATAAAATACAACTGTAGAAACACTAACAAC
>NW_013667271.1:196290-218119 GCF_000517525.1 Limulus polyphemus | reverse complement strand
AAAACATCTTTATAAAACACCATGCAGTTAAAAAAAGATGTTTAATAAAAATGTCAAATCAATAAGTTCAGCTGCAAGAAAAAACATCTTTATAAAACACCATGCAGTTAAAAAAAGATGTTTAATAAAAATGTCAATTCAAGATTTTTTTTCTCAGTAAAGATTTGTGAAGATTGAATTTGGCAATAAAAGTGTCCGAGTGCTTCAGAACTGCAGAATTAAAATTAAAAGACACAGAAATTGTCATAATTTAGTAGTCTAATCAAATTCTATAGAAAAAAAAACACATAACAGCTCATAACAAAAGTCTAGCAGAAAGAAAATTAAGAGAAACTGATTTAAATTTGACTTAAACATAAGACCTTTGATGTATAATTATCAAGCATGCTTACCTTTCAGTTCATAACTATCCATTTATTTACTAATAATGTTGCTAATTCATTTAACATTTCTAATCTTAATGTGATACTAATGGGCAGATAATTTTAATATAAATATTTACACTGTATTAAATATTGTAATTGCTTCTACTACTTTAACTTGTGAACACTGTGTGAAAAAATCAAGCTATGGTTATGTTTAGACCAAAACTTTTATCTTCCTAGTATAGATGAAAACTAAAAAGAAATTACTAACAATAGTGTTAACAACTGATGATTGAATACATTCCAATTATTACAGATTTTAGGTGTTTTGTATTAATTTAAAAGTGACTTTATCCTACAAAACTGGTTTTATTATTAATTTAGAAACTTAATTTCATTAAATAGCTAGTTTACACACATAATAATTCATATCTCACATACGAAGGCCTACTCAATCAAATTCTACTGTTTCATATGGCAGTTCTCATGGAAAAGTTAATTTCTTAGTAGTCACCTTGAAGGAAAAAATTAATTTCCCCTTGTCTGACTAACAGTTAAATAACAGGGGATTTAGAGACAACATGTTTGTACAATATATTAAGCACAATAAAAAACACATAGTTCACAAAATCAACCTAAACCTACTGAATCTGTCATTGAAATGACAACAGGAAACCGAGAATTGCAACACATTCGAAACAAAATGCTCCTTTTAGTGGTTAAAGAAGGAAATAATATTTCAAAAAGTGCTCAGGTTATTTTATATCATTAACTGTAATTTATTTACATTTTGATCCTATGAAACTATTATTAAAATTAATAATAGTCCATATGATCCTGAAAATGTGTCAATTATTTTTAAATACCAAACTAAGATCATTTTTAATATTACTATGTATAAGTTTAGATACATTTAACTTTTTTAAACAAAGCGAGCAAGTTTTGGTTAATGGTCCTAAAACTTATTCAGTAGATTTTTAAGTATGCTTTCTCATTTATGATATAATTTATCAAAATCAAATCCAAAATTTATTATAATTACATGATTAAAACTTAATATTTATTCACAGTTAATCACAAAGTGGTTTAGAATGTTTATGAACCTTCTTGTTTATAGTTAATTGCAGAGTTAGAAGAAACTACTATGTTGTAAGCCTGCTTTTTATTCTCACTGTAATTAAAACTCAAGTACAAAACATTCTAAATAATACAAATATTTCATTATATGAGTTTGTAAGTAACCAAACAATAAACATTTTTAGAAATCTGTTATGACTTTCAGCTATGGATCAACAGATGCTTATAAAGACTCACTGTGCTTATGATCAACATAGTTTCAATGTTATCTTTGAAAATAAAGTTAAATAACTCTTCTGAACAACAAAAGACTTTTCATATAATGTTGATGAGTACTGACGTTTTTGCAACTCTCGATAGCATATTGTCATTGCTTGCAGAGTAGCATCATCTGTTGGCCCTTCTTGATGAACTTCTTTCAGGGTAGACAGACTTTCATCCTGTCTTCCAAGACGTATCAATGCCAAGGCTTTCAACACCTAGCATAGCAGAACTCAACAATAAGTTCACTGTACAGACTAAATAAGTAACAGATATATTCATGATGTTAGAAAAACACATAGGTTCGAGAAATCAATTTAACACAAAAATATGATACTCTATAACCCAACCACTTTCAAAAAGTGGACCTTTCTTCTTCAGCAACAAACAGATAATCACTCAGGAATAACACACAAAGTACTTTAAAATATTACCTAGAAATGTAGTCTCAATTTCAAGATTAGTTCCCTGATAAATTATTAATATTTCTTGTGTGAAAGATAAATTTCTCTATGGTACACAGTAACTTTATATTTTCTTGGAAAATAACAGTACTCAATTAGGAAAGTTTCTCTGGTATATATATATGCTAATTCCTCCTATTAAAATAATTATTTTATAATAATCTTATATGAAATCTGTAATTCTAACCTTAAATTATATTTATTTTCCATACTGTACAATGCTTCTTTGAGTGAACTAACGACTATTATAAAAAACCCAAAATGATAAAATTTACTTAAATAGAAAACACTGCATTAATCATTGTAGTTTTTCTAATTTTGTAGTACATTGTATATATTTTGTCTTTATGTTATTTCTCATATTCCTAAACTTGCTACACAGTGGCTTCACATACAGCTTGTTTACTACAGATGTTGAGTACATTATATTAAAACTATTTTAGAGCCTCACCATGTCCAGTCATGCTCTATCTTACAATTGTGCATCTTGACAATAGCACTGTAGTGTAATTTCTATTTCAAATGCTATGTCATAAGACTTTTGTGTCCAAAGTCCCCCGCTTCTCCCCACATACTTTCCATACTTCATCTTGTGTATGAAGACGATAATTTCTCAGCACATCCACTTGCACAGAAATTTATAGGTGCTGCATCAGACAACTTGACCATTTATGTCTTTGTATGGAATAACATGAATAAACATTCCATTCTCCAGCAGTTTGAGGTATGTAACATTTTTTCAGAGAGAGAAAGATCCTATTTGATTATGTTGTGTACTGCTGTTAGGGAAATGTGCACAGTTTTTAATACTGATTCTTTGCATTCATGAATTCTCACCTGTTACATTATGCCATACTTTGCTTACTACAGCCTGTTGCAGGTTTTCTTCTGGATGGTCCTTGTGCCCCAAGTTGATCCATTGTCCTTTATTTTCCAATGTCATTAAGGGATATCCCCATCTTCGAGATTCTAAATTCTTCATCAGAATACATGTTTATGATCCAAATTTATGAATGTTTTCATTGGAAGTGACTGATTTCCTTCTGGATGGTTGTTGTGCCCCTAGTTGATCCACTGTCTTTTGTTTTCCAATGTGATTAAGAGATATCCCCATCTTGGCGATTCTACATTCTTGATCAGAATACATCTTTATGATCCAAATTTATGATTGTTTTCATTGGAATCTACAAAATTATAGCAATGTCAAATCATAGTTCTGATACACTCTGTTCCATCTTGGCTGTGGTTGTCACGTGAATTTCTGGTTCACATATTCAAAATCAATGTACTCAATACTCTGTATGGTTACAAAAAAAAACACACCTTTTTAAAATTATACATACCTTAGCGCATTGAAAATCCTTTTGTTTCTTCAGGAGCTTTTCTGCTTCCTGAAGTGCTTTTTTATTATTACCATTGTCCAGGCAGTCTATAGAAAACATCAATAATAATCAAGGTGTTAATAATGAAAGCAACAATCTGTATAAATTAATACTAAATAAGTAAGTTTACAACTGAATATATACTAAAAGCAGCCTCTGATCAAAGTATCATCTCCATGAAATAAGACATCAAACATATACACTCACCATCTTGTTTTTTTTTATCTAATGTCTTCTCTAAATAACTTTACTTGATATTCATTTGTATGTAGAAATATATATATATATATACCCCTTACCTTGATGTATGTTTCTTTTTTCTAACAAAGCTTTCAAAAATTATTATTTAAAAGTAAATCAAATACTGACAACAAAAAAGAAAACTCAATCTTCGTGTCTGTATGTTGTAATATAACACACTGCTACCATTTATTAATAATACTGATAAAGACTTGAAGTTCAAGTCAATCTGCATTTGTTTCATTTGAAAAGCATTACAACTTGTAAAATATAAGTGTTTATTTCTCAAATACTTTAAACTTGTATTTTTCAGGTAAGTGTACATATAAACACTTAAATGGTCACCTTAATACACATACTGTTGAGAAACTTTTGATTTGAGCTGTCTCTTGTCTGCCTTAAAATGTTTTGAATAAATGCAGTATGTGGTATACTTTATTTTAATAAACTTCAAAAATGCATCAAATAAGAGTTTGTACAAACTCTCCAATACTGGGGAAAGTGCCTTAAATATTTTCGGTCTGTCTTATTGGATTGTATTAGGCTACATTAAAGTATAAAATTATTTATTAGGCATTATTATCAGGTTATAATATCCTTCAGTTGTTACCATTACAAACACACATGGCTAAATATGATAATTTTCAAAATTAAATAGAAAATTTGTAACCTTTTCTTTCATCACTGTATTTTGTGTAGCAAGCATGATTTCTTTCATCTTACTACTGACAAAGGTTGCTACATGAACAAGTCTACTTACTGCACTGGTAGTTTGTCTAACAATGCAAAGACTGTTTTAACCTCTTCAACAGTATGTTTTAGTTTACATTGCCTTCAGTATAGCAGGCTGTTATCTTTCCTTTTTGGGGGGCAATGAAATAAACATACAAAAGTGTACATATAAATATTACAAAACTTAATCAGTTAAATGTAACAAGCCTATTATAATTATCTAATAGTCCTATTACAATTCATTTAACATTGGAAAACCATATAGTCATGTCAATTTGTATACAAATAAAAATTTAAATAGACTAGGTGTAGAAAAGGTCACTCTTGCTCTAATATCTCTTGAACTTCATGTTCAAATTCAACTATATTTTTTTTTGTACATCAAGTGCTTTTTTTTGGCAGAATGTGCCAGAACAGTTTACCAGTATCTTTTAATGAATGAGTAGCAAAAATAAGTAAGACATTACACAAAATTGCTTATACTGATAAGATCAATTTATTGTGCATATAGTACTCGTATCATCAAACGTGTTACCACCAACTAGGGGTGAGACACAGTATTATATTGGGATGGTCATGGGGTGGGATGGAGTAACAAGTGGAAAAGGTTGTAAAAAATATAGAAGAGTTCTGGAATCTTATTTCCCAGAAAAAAATCACTGTTTACACCTACCTTTCGACTGTAACAATACTGTGCATTTGTGACTACAACAATTAAAGAAATTTTATTTGTAATAATATATTAATATGAATTATGATAATAAAGAATTTCACTGTATTTAAATTTTACTAACTATAGTTATTCGCAAATTGGAATTGAATATTTTTCTTAGGCCTAACCTGGTTTCATTTACGAACATTATCTTTGATACAACTTTTCCAAGCCTTTCTTGAAATTAAATATGCGAAAGTTGACAAAAGTATATGTAAATAAATATTAACACAATGTCAATAATGCGCTTATTTAAATTAATCTTAACATTCCCATTTGTAGTACTTACTTCTTTACCACTATTAGGACCACTAAGTTACAACTTACATAGAATTTTACGTTTTACAGTTTAAGTTTAACCTGTTTAAGCCTACAAATATCATGAATATAAAAATATATGCACCTATACTTGCGGAATAAATACCAATATCTCTAATTTAATCACTTTAAAAGAGAAATTATATTTGTTATTTTTCATTTAGAAACATTCACACATCTTTTATGTATCACAAAATATAAGAAACGCTATAAACTCACCATAAATAGGCCTTAGCCTTCTTTCATTAACACTGCTATCTGTCGAGCGCGCCGCCATATTGTTATCAGTGCTCATTTCTTGGTTTTCTTCTTGTGACATATCGAAGGTTTTGAGAAATTACGAGATTCAGCTAAAATATTTCTGCGTTTACTTTCTTTTTCTCGCAAGTGAATTAGTGAGAGGAAAATAATCGGACATGTATTTATAAGCTAATTTGTTAACAGCAAATATATGTTGATATTTAACGGAAGATGGCCGGATATCCTGTTGCGTATTTTGAATTATCTTGGTCTTTCTTTTAGACTTAATTTTAGGAAATGTTTTCACTTTCAAGTAGGAGTTCGGAGCAGTGATGCTAAAAGAGTATCGTGGCTATACATATATATAGTGTTGTTGAGACATATTTTAGAAACTTTTAAATTACCTATAAATACGTACATGTATAATAATTTCATGGACAGAACTACGACTGGGCTTCCAGGAATTCTATGGATATAGCCCAAATCTTAATAAATCTATCATTCTAATCATGTTGTTAAGATATTCGAGGAAATAACAATGTAATACAAAATTATAAATTCGAAACTTAGTTCAAGCTCAAATATTGAATTTAAAAAATTACGAATATTTCAGCATAAATATTCTAACTATAAACTTTGTACATTTTAGAAGATTTTAAAAAAGTCACAACTTTTCATCGCTTACAGAATAAAAAAAAATATTTTGAAAGGTTACTATATTATGTGTGTATAAATGTTTCATCTTAAAACGGTTATGAAAATAGTTTTTATGCACAAAACAACACAATGGGCTATCTGTGCTCTGCCCATCACGGGTATCGAAACCCGGTTTCTAACGTTGTAAGTCCGCAGAAATAGCTCTGTGCTACTGGGGGTAAATCGTCAAAGAGAAATATGAATATAAAAATGAAAATACGTATTCTTTCTTTTGAAAATAATAGATTTTGTTACTGGAACATTATCTGTAAATGTAATAATATAAATATTTCATAGTGACAAGAAAAAATGTAGAACATGTTTATGTTATTGAGGAATTCAGGGAAGGTAAAAATTACAAGCCTTTTACTAAATGTAAATTGTTATTTTTAAAAACCGTCTTTTCGTTTCGAACTTTTTACGCAGAACACAACATGCTAGAAAATGCATATAAATATTCTCGCAAAATTTTCTGTCTCAAAAATAGTGTTACGATATATTTATTTAGATTTACTGGGTATTTTATATAAACATTATGATTTACATCTCCTTTTAATGTAAATCAGTGAAGATAAAAAATGAATACGTAATTTGTAATTAGACATAGATAATTATGTAGGCTACAACGATTGATATAGTCACTAAACTCTTACTGTAGTAATGACGTAAACTGTCTTATTTCAAGAAAATCTATACTTGTATACTATTTTATCAAATTATATGAAGAGGTACATTTTCAATTTGACGTCAGAGGGCATCATCTAATAAAGCATAAACAAAACTGACAAATGCTAAACCCACAAGCATTGCACAAATTAGGAGTGTTCTGATTTTAGCGCCACTCTCAGAAACACAGTTTGTAATAAATCGAATTCTTGAAAGATGGCAACCAATAAAATGTTTTTCAACATTCCTAGTGGCAATCACGAAATTTTTGAAAATAGTACAATCTAAAAGGTATAAGGACTTTGATATTACGCACTTAAGTGTCCATAAGTTAACACTTGCTTTAACACACAACCGATATATACATCATTCAATATGCAGAACTCAATATATTACTGAATGCGATAGCACTATTTGATTAGTTATCCAAGTTTTGAGTTTGAAATAGTTTTTATTCAGAGCTTAAGAATTCGGCGAAGTGATTTCACAAAGTGAGGACATGTATTTGCACAAAATAATTTATATCAAAGATATAGTATATTTTTATTCAGAATAATTATTCGTGTCATGATAAATGATAAACAGAAGTGATTACACAATAATATAGCATCAAAGTTTTAAAATGTCTCCATCAGATGCCAGCACAATCACTTAATTGGTGAGAACAGCCGTTCATAATCTGTATCACACGGTTCACTACTATCAAGTATATTTAAGGTAAATTAAATTATCTGAACATATTTTTTATGATACTCATGTTTTGTCGAAGAAAGAGACAGGAAATGAGTTCAGTTTTTTGATATATTCAGAGTTGACTGATTTTACTAATAACATGTACTGAAACATAATATACATAGTTCTTGTTTCTTAAAGTTGATTTTAAATCAGATTCTATCAATTAGATGCGTTTCAAAACTTTAAATTTTAGTTTGATCATTTCAAAACATATTCGGAGATTCGATAATGGTGTTCTAGATTTTCCATAGAAATTATGATTTACTCAATAATGTCAAAATGTAATTGTATTTATTTGTTACCTCGAAATATGGAAACAAGACGTGTTAGTTTTCACTTCTCCAGGAATAGTATAATAGGAGATAATATAAGAAACAACATCTCGCTTTTCGTCGTCTAAACATCTAGTTTTATTAATGAATGCTTTGGTCCAAGAGGTACCCGTCGTTTCGGACATGATCAAAGAGCGGGTAATACAGAACTTAGGCCGCAATTGCCAACACACTGTTCCTCTTCAAATAAATCTTAGTGTTGAAATCTTTGTACGTGAACTTGTTTACAAGGACACAAAATTTAAAATAACAATAATTCACCTTGACCCAGATACTCTCTGATACCATTTCCATTGTTTAAACACCCTACTCTGTGAGGTGAAGTTTCATGGAGTTAAAAAACGATTATTAAAAACACCTAACGAAGTTCTTTACTCTGTTGATTTATTTGAATAAAACTTCACATTTAGAATGGTTTTTGGTTGATTCTTTTCTCTTTTTACAACATTCCAAAATGCATTTGTTTATTGGTATCGTTGTGTGTTATTTCCGTTTGGAAAGTTAACTTTTTTGTGTGTGATATGTTAGCATTTTCCTAGATCCCTGCCGTGGGCATAGCGCAGATAGCCCATTTTGTGGCATTGCGCTTGAAACAAACATTTCAGATAATATAAAAATAAAATAACTAATACGCCGTCGTGCTTTGTTTGTTGTTAAGCACAAAGCTATACAATGGACTATCTTTACAGTGACCATCTCGAGTATTAAAACCCGGATTTTATCAGTGAGAGCCCTCAGACTTACCGCTGAGTCATTGATGCCCATTTTTAGTTAGGTATTTATTTTCTAAAGTTTAATTACTCGAATTGTTTATGTGACAATGTAAAAACTCGACATTTAAAATATCAATATCTCCGTAACTTATAAAACCGAGTAAGAAAATATCGTTGCCACTAAGATAACACGTAAACTGAATCACAGAATAAGAAACCTTCCTTCACCAAGGGTATCGAAACCCAGTTTCTAGCAGTATAAGTCGGTAAACATACCGCTGTGCCACTTGGAGGCATTAGGAGACAAGAGGTGCCATAACCATAACATGTTCGACTAAAAATAATGAATAATACTTTATTTCAATCAGGTAATTTTACTTAATTGGAATAAAACAAGGTTGCTCACGAAGAGTCCCCTGGTGGGCCAGCGGCAAGTTTATGGACTTACAACGCTAAAATCCGGGGTTAGATTCCCACACGATGGACACATCTGGCTTTGCTATAAAACAATTAAACAAAAGTCCATAAATAAAAATTCTGAGAAAATTTAATGAGATTTATACAATATTTTGTTCATAAAAATATAATTTATTATTTAATCTCCATTTATGTCTATTTTATTGCTATGGCTAAAACAGACGTTCATTCATAGCGACGGAGTGTAAGTTCTACAAATGTGATTCCAATTTGATGATGAAGAGCCTAAGATTTATAAATAGTATAGTCTGGAGACGGATTGAATTGGTGATGAAAGAAACAAGATGATGTACCTCATGATGAAAAGCTTGTTGAAACGTTGTACATTTGTTAATTGTAATAAAGTTTCTTTCATTATCCATTCAAGCCGTCTCCAAACTTTATTCTACAAATGTGTTGGTCAAATAACAAATTGAGTTCAAACTTGAATTTAAATATACATATATCACTTAATTCCACTAACTAACTAATTTTCGGTGTTTCTGAATTGACAACTCATATACTTAAGTGTGAACTTTCCTGTTTTACGTTGTTTTATATATATAGTTGCTTATTTTTTGTTAGGTAGCATATTTACGACCATGGGTAGTAGGAGTGCAACAAGCCACTTCTTAGTTGGGACCTCCCTCTGTCAAGGAATACCTTTCTTGAGCTTAAAAAGATCCCAGTCTGACCTTTGGCCCCATATTTTGCTGTTTGAGGCTTCACGTGGTGAAAGAGTTTATAGAAAATGCAGGTATGGATTATTTGATCCCAAGTGTGAGAACCAAACATAAATATACATTCTGAGTTATCCAACAAAATGCGAGACTCGAAGGAAATGCAATATTACGTACGTAATATTGTTTTCTCGAATACTTTTAACTAAGCACAGACAGTATGAATGCTTCTCTCAAGGAAGGCTTAGACAGTATCTTCGACGTGATTTTAAAGAGGGATTTACCATGGAGTCCGAACATTTTCTCAGAAAAAGTCCATAAAAACACAGTTCGCAGGTTGGGCCTTCTCCTTATTAGCGTGATTATTTGTCTCAGCAACATCGTGATTTAGTTATGTGAAAGATAAAAATAAGGCTGATGAAGACTTGGGGACATAGTAAAAGACATCGAATAGCTGTCTTGTTTTATTAAAATAACATTTCAAGAGAAGAATATAATAGCATTTAAACTTGAGCTTTGGGATATTATGTGAATAAACGTTATCAAATTATACCCAAGTTATTACTTAGGTACCTTCAGATAAGTCAGGGAACAGTTAGTATTTAGGTACCTTTTGATAATTGAGGTAACAGTTATTACTTAGGTACCTCTTAATAAGTGAGGTAACAGTTAAAACTTAGTTACCTTCTGATAAATCAGGTAACAGTTGGTACTTAGGTACATCGTTATAAGTCAGGTAACATTTACTACTTAGATACATCGTTATAAGTCAGGTAACAGTAAGTACTTAGGTACCTTTTGATTAGTCAGATAACAGTTAGTACTTGGTAAATTACAAACTTCCAAGTTTTATCAAAACGACATGATGGATAGTTCTACAACTGATAACCATATTGGTTTAACAACCCAAGTTAAAGACTTTTAAACGTTAGCAAGACGATCCGATGGTTTAGGAGAAAGAATAACAACTGACAACAATATTTGGTCAGGCCTGTACGTAGAATGTTTGAAAGGGGGGTCTAATTTGTGAGATCAAAAACCAACAACTATTGTACGAAGCACAGTAAGCATGCAAAGCATGCTAATGCTACGGGGGTCTGAAGGCATGTCTCCCAGAAAGTTTGTAAAAAATAAGTGCTATAAGATTAAATCTGGAAGCAATTTTGCATGAAATATAACTTAACCAATTGGATGACTGTTCACATATAATCCACAATCATCCAATGAGAAGTCAACAAATCATCATTCTGTTGTAACACTGCAGGGGGAGCTAGACTTAAATTAGCATAAATATGTATGCTTTATACAATAGTACTGTACTATATACATGCAAGTAGTTATTAATTAGTAAGTTATATTACTAATTTAGACAACTTTGTACAACAATAGTATATTAACAATTTCAGTCATTGGCTATCATATACGTATATGTATGCGCTACTGAAATAACATGTTAGCATGCTCCATTCGTCTGCGTTGTTTTTCCATAAAGAACTCACATACAGATTCAATGTTGATAGTAGTGTCATAATGATTATATATGAAGCTAGAGTACTCAGTCTTTCTTCGGTTTGGGTACACCTCAGGTAATTATTCAACCATCGGAGAGTAGATGCCGAACGCTCACATGAACATGAACTTAGTGGCAGTATGGCAAAGAGTTTCAGTAACATAAAGATATTTGTCAGTTGTGTTCTAAAGTAATTAAATCAGCTTGTATGTACTCTGACGAAAAAGAAACAATTGCTTAAAGCTCTAGATACAACTGTAATAACCAACAGTGTAACGAACATTTGTATATACGTTTGACTTGTTTTGATATATTATTTATAAATAAGTGGACTGTGTTGCTGTTTGTTTATTGTTGAAATTTATTGTCAACAAGTCACAGACACCTGCTGTAAAGAATCCAACTTACAAAATCTAACAGTAGCAATATTACTTCGGACTTCCAATTACAAAGTGTCAACAGAAGCCATTGCTTGCGACTATTTCAAGCCATAAAATGCTAATGGTTCATCAGAAGAATGTAGACATGTAGAAAGTGTTAAAAACCATAAGCAACTGCGCTATAACTATATAATCATAATTTGTTTCATTGTGGACTTATTTAAGCGGAAAAACACGTGTAGTACTTTTTATAAATATACAAAATCTACCCCACCTGGAATACAATTTCAGTACTAACCGGTAGGATTCCTTTCAATCCTCGCCTTTTCTGGCTTTTTGATGTTTTATTTACGTGTCCCAACCTCACCTAACATCTAAGCACTGTCGATATACACATGTTAGGCCTAGCCCAACCTAACACTGTCTACATATGTTAGGCCATTGACATCTACTGAGTAATTGGGCGAGAGATGTTAGTCCGTGAGTCACTTGACGACCTTGAATCTCAACCCAGCCTAAGGCATTCTTAACAGCAAAATATCCCGAAAAAAAAACGAAAATGTTTATGTCTACGAGAACAAGTAGCTTAAAAGTATATCCAAAGGATATAACAACCGATGAAATATTTGAAACAAGCTTAACCCAGCCAATCAAATCAAACTTTAATTTAAAAAAAAAACAGAAACAAACAATATTTGATTGGTGGAAACAAATTTAGATTCAGCCAATCAATTTACACTTGAATAAAAACAGAAACTAAACCATTTTTGATTGATAGAAAAACTTAATCCACCCAATCAAATCAAATTTAGATAAAAAAACGGCATTTATTCTGAATTTATTCATTGCTCTGCATATGTGCAGGATTCATATAACACATGGTTGAGAAAGTTAAGTTGATTTTGTTCTAGTAGCGTTGTTTCCCTGTTATTCTCTAATAGATAATACCTGTTCTACTGGGAAGAGGAGGATATTGTTGCAATACTGCACCCTTTGAAAGATTGTCGACAGTACGTCCTCCAGTAATCGTTCAAGTTATATCAAGAGGTTATGGCCTCACGTATGTTGTAATGAGAATGACCAGTCACGTTAATGGTACTAATCGCTTTAGGTGAATGCGACGTTTCGTGCGAACTAAGGAACGCTGGATTTAATTAGTCTGGAAGTGATTAAAATAATCCAATAAATGCGACGATTTGTGTGTGTGGTGGCATGGTGACGGAATGGGGTTTCCTGTATATACTGGTGACAACTTTATTACTTTATCTTTTTACATTCACATCTAAAAAGGGAAGACGACTGTTGGATGTGTGAAAATGGTGACATTGGATTTTAATATGTTTAAACATTCAATGAAATTCAGTAACGTCTCTGTCTCATCCTATATATTTCCACGTTCACACAAACATTACGTTCCTTAGAAATAAGACGCAAAGAACACCCTCATGTGAACGTGGAAATATATAGGACGAACATCACGTTCCTTAGAAATAAGACGTAAAGAACAACACCCTCATGTGAACGTGGAAATATATAGGACAAACATCACGTCCCTTAGAAATAAGACGTAAAGAACACCAAGGTCACACGAGGAGAGGTGAATTCCAAATATCCGCTTTAACATGTCATCAATATGAAACAGGTCAAAAAATACTTTTGGATGAAATTCTTTTCCTACATCAACCCAAAACTAAAAAAGAAAGGGACTGTTTAGAAACTACAGAAATTACTAAAGCAAACGATATCTCACTAAACCGTCATAATAGCCCTAGCAACATCAGCCTTATTTGACAAAGGTCTAGTCACCGTTCATACATTAACCAGACTTGACCTTTATCTATATCCTGTCACCTGCTGACACCATTTCCGTCACATTTAATCCCTTTTGTCTATGTAACGATATATAAACTTTGTATTACTTAGTACTGATCATAGATCAGCCGTTACCAGTGAAAGTGGGTTTTCTCGGGGTACTCCCTTTCCCCCACATTAAATTCTCGGCATAGGATTTTTAGATCCCCGCCGCCCTGATGGACCATCTGTCCGATATCGCCCGTTTAGTTTACTTTGCTCTTCACTTTTTAGTGTCTACAATTACTCTCTCTTGATCTTTTTAAAATTACTTATCTAGTCCACATTAATTTCCCATTTCTTATGTTAAGCCCATATTCCTAGACCACGAGCGGGGTGAAGGAGGATTGTTCAATCTTCGAGCACCCCAGATTAATAATTATTTCTTCGGGAATAATTATTTTTAAATCTAAATAACTGCCAGGGAAAAACGAAACGTACTGATCACACCTGAAGAAGGCAGACCAATGTTCTGTCGAAACACGTTGTATGTTCCACCATCAACAAAACTCTTCGTTATACATATAAATCGTTGTTTGCCTACCTATTATCACTTCGTAACACTTGTTTCTAAACATCTTCGAAGATAAAGAGTTTTGTATTTAACCACAGTAAAGAATGTCACAAGTTGACAACAATGTTTGATGTTTTGTGACTTGGAGATGCGGGAAGACATAATTATATATGTATTTATGTTTGATCTATTAGCAATGCTTTGTACAACAGTATTTTATGAGTTGGGGATGCGGGAAGATATAATTATATATGTTTTTATGTTTGATCTCTTAACAATGCCTTGTGCAACAGTATTAGAATTATAGTTCTCGACATGAACATGAAAATAGCCATATGACTTGACTGGTGAGTAAGCATGTTTATCAGGTCTGCAAAGACGAGAGTAATGTTTTGTGTTTTCTACTTTTAGAACGACGTGCATCTGATTCCTGTTTATTTAAATCTGAACTATGAATATAAGTTATTTCTGTTGTCAATAAGCGTGTGAAAATTCCCTAATCAACTCTACAGTGCATAATAAGAAGCTATGTACGCAGTTAGTTTGTTTATTTGTAGTTAAGCACAAAGCTACATAATGGGCTATCTGTACTCTACCCACCACGGGTATCGAAACCAGGTTTCTTCTGTTGTAAGTCCGCGGACATGCTGCTGTGCCACTGGGGGGCGTATCAATCAGTGGAATCTCTGATTCTTTTACGTTGAATCATGTAGGGAAAATATGGTGCTTTTGATATAACAAATATTCTGGTGATTTTACGAATTTAACATAGAAATTCTTATTTATATGCGATAAACAATTTAATTCATGACAGCTTTTTACCTAATATAACATACTAGATAACTTAAAGGATCTTGCAACTCTAAGTTTTCTTTATTGTATCGCCCTCTAGTGCCAGATACAGAACTACAAACAGTATTCTTGAACCTAATTGGATGCGTAGTTTACAACCATTAAGCTAGTAGTAAACAACAGCGGCACCGCCTGGTGGTAATAACTTGTTTTTGACGCATGCAGGTAAAACTTGAGTTTGTTAAAAAAATTAAATTGAGTGGGTTGTTTCTTAACAGGTGTTTCCGCTTTGTCCAGTAATTATTGTTATCTAGATAGCTGGGTAAATTTGAAGTAGTTAATAAAACTATTACTTATGTATTTTCACAGACATTTATCTATGTTTAAACTAATACAACAATAACTTAAACTCGTTTGAAAACACACACATACCGTTAGGTCAGACAGCATGGTTCATTGTGCAGTGAAACACACAGGAAGAATAAATTATAATTTGTACAATCTGAAGTTGCAAGTGAAAACCGTGCCTTACAATACAGCCAGGCCATGTAACGTGTTTCACTGCACGTGGAGAATAATGTATACAAGCTGAAGTTGTCTGTAAAACTTGTTATCTACTTCGAAGAACTACTCGTATTGAATAGATTGATAAATATGAACCACGATAAGACATGCTGTTTCATATATTACTTTGGTTTCTCCAAGAATTTCCAACTCAGTTATTCCGCCTGACTGGCGTTGATGAAATACACGTGTTGCTGTTCAGAGTTACGAACTCGTTGGTTTTTGAGAGGAAGTAGAGGGATTAAAATTGCCTCATGATTCCTTTTCTTACTAGTTTTATTAATAGAAATACTGAGTGTGACAGGTGCACGTAAAATTGTTATTTAAAATTAAAAACTTTCTTCGGAAAAAATTATCCATCTAGAGCTTTGAGCGTTAGGCTTGAGAAAACTTAACATTGCACTTACATTTTTGCAGGAAACGCAACGCAGATTAAAAATGTAAATTTTAAAAATGTTCTAATTTAAACATATTAACTTTAGATATAGGTCATCTCAATCCGTGACTTAAATAACAGAGAAAATTCGAGTAAATTAATCATTTAGAATGCTAATAATAGAGGGGTGAGGTCATTCCGTCAAATAATAAAAATTGTTGTTTAGTAAAGTGGACACAGACAAACTCAAAGTTGGGGTGAAATCTTAATTGTCTACCTTATGATAGTCAGACGTGATTGATTAAGTCACTGAAAATGTAATACGAGGTAAGAATCTGAGAAAACAAAGAAAGTATGGGGATAGAATCCTTGTTCTGATATAAGATTTGGGAAACAAATGTCTCGAGAGTATTTTCATAACTCACCACTAATAACATGAAATATTTTACTTTTTTAGATAACGTGTCATATCGTCAATATTAGTTATCCATTATTATTTGTCAGACTAACTGGTTATGTGTGAATTTATTTTCTATACCAAAACGTGAAATTCAATGAGGAAAAGGTGACGTAGAGGCCTAACGTATTCTTTGGTTCGCTACTTTTACTGCAGCAGGCTAGTTTCGCTGAATTCACAGCCTCTACGTTATCATTTCTTTACTGAAATTCACGTTTTTATAAGGAAAAAAAACAAAAGAATAACTAGTTAGTTAGCTGAATAATAATAGAAAATTAAATATGAAGGTATGTCACATGTTATCCAAGCACCTAAATATTTTAGGTTTTTAGAGGTTAGTAAAGGAATCTACAAAAACCCAAACATATTGTGTAAATTCTATTGGGCCCATTTCTATTTATTTGCTTCGATTTTACAAACAGCATTAATGAGAATTCATCGAAACTAGTCTACTGCAGCGTAAGTAACGAATCAAAGAATATATTAGGCCTCTCTGTCATCTTTACTTCTCTGAAATTCACGTTTTGGTGAGAAATGGAAATTTATAAATAAATACAGAAACATTCTAGTTGAGTTCACAACAGTCAAGTGAAGTTAGTCACATGTCAATGTTGTAAACGTGCTTTGATAGATTTGTAAGCTAAGTTTTCAATGTTGTAATTTAGTTGTTTGCCAGAAGGCGCTGCTAACATGATGATATCGCTAGATTAAGAAAGTTTATAAAAGTAATCTTAGAATATCTAGAATGTTCGTGAATGTTAATGACCGAGAGACTTTGCGAAATATCTAAAAATAAAGATACATTATAAGTACGAGAATCAGTGAAGCATTTATTCAGTTTCAGTTTCAGTTCTTGCAGTGATTGGGAAGTTAGTGAAGTATTTAAATCAGTGTTAGTTATCGTGTATACTCTATTACTCGATCGATTAGCCGTGATATTGTTTAAGCCTATTTGTACGTTAGTAGTAGTTCTGTTGAAAGAGAAAATGTTATTTAGGAACTTAGTCCTACAACAGTGTACAGTGACAGTAGCCTGTAACAAACGTTAAGGAAGATATAAGCTAATTCATAAGAAATATTATAAAATTTGCCCATAAGTAAGGAGGAACTTCGCGAGAGAAATAAAAAAGTGATACACAAGAAAGAATTGTTTTATTTAGAGCAAAGCCACATTGGGCTATCTGCTGTCCCACCGAGGGACCACAAAAAAGAAAATAATATACATCCCCACACAGGTGCTTATCACTTCGATAGGGCATATCGAAATGCAACGAGGGCTAGAAGTTTGAGCCTTATACTTTAACCAGTTTTTTGTCACCGTTTTATTGTATAAATAAATAACATAATCTATTCATGTAATTCTTCGGTGACGGAAGAAGAATTTAAAAGAGGGAAAATTTTTAGAAATAAAGGCTTCTTAAATATTCCTCGTGAATCTATGAATTATTTTTTTTAAATATCACTAGAAAATTAAGACTGTTGGAGGGAAAATCTTTGAATTTTCGCTTAATTTCTAAATTTCTGACACACAGGCTCAAAAATTGTTAAATTCATTTTTATATCAAATTAACGACAGATTTAGAACGTAAAATGAAAAACTAAGCCTATGATATATTCCAGAATATGATAGAAATCTTGCCGGAGTTTGATATTCACGTTTATTGCAGTTTTAAAGTTAGTATATCTGTCATCTGATAATATTACCTTTCATAATTTCGAAGTTGACTTGCTTTCATGTTGTTGACACTGTTAGTGCTGTATACAGCGATATACTGTTACAGACCTGTTTCTTCAATCTTTAGTTAGAGAAATCTAATGTGATTTCTTTTGAAAAGGTCATCGACCGAATACTTTTCAATTTTCTAGTATTACTTGCAAAGCTTTCTAAATCCTATGCTAACGAGGTTCTGTAAAATGTGTATTGGTCATTGCTGTTATACCTCAATAATTTGTTAATTCCGTAACGGTTTAAAGACAGAATACTGGAATTAAAATGGACCAACATACATACTAGGCTTAGATTAGCTATGTAACAATTTAAAACTACGTTAGTGAAACAAATCAAGCATAAATATCTGAGGGTTTTCAACTAGTAATTTTTTAACAGGCCTGTTATATATATATATTGATTACAAATCAACACAAGAGATCCTCATGTTGTTGTTGTTGTTTTAGCACAAAGCTACACAATGGGCTATCTGCGCTCTGTCCACCGCGGGAAATCGAGCCCCAGACTTTAGCTTTGCAAGTACGTAAACCCCCATCACCGACCCATTGGGGGAAGTAGTCCTGATGAAGATTGTTTTACTGAAACGTTAACTACTTAATTTCCTTTTCCTTACAGTGATTTTAATGTTACTTTACTTATTCTTAGAATAAAGCCGATGGGATCTCTGCTTTTTAATCACATTTTTCTAAACCATTAAACCAAAACCTTAGTACAGGATCCCGAATAACGTATGACTTTCACAAAAACACTTAAACATAAATTCTATCAATATTCCAATTAATCCCACTAATTATTGCTGTGGTCTCCTTCATATTTTACACAGAAAATAAGTTATTTCACCCAATTTCTTTCACTGACTTCCGTTACAGGTGGCCTCCCAGTGGTAAATTGATATGTCTGCGAACTTATACCGCTAGAAACAGGGTTTCGATACCCGTGGTGGGCAGAGCACAGATAACCTTTTGTATAGCTTTTTGCTATCTACAAAACAAACAACCGTAACAGGTGCCCCCCACAAGTAGCTCAGCAGTAAGCCTGCAAGCTTACGACGATAAAAATCGGGTTTCGATACCGGTGATGGGCAGAGCACAGATAGCCCACTGTGTAGCTTTGTGCTGTAACAGGCAATAAACATACAATTACTCAACATCTACTGTGTGTGGACCTCACGGTAATGACTGCTAAAGAAAGACGTCGTTAAATTGAAGGCTATACTTTAAAACTTGTGTATGATTAGTCTTCTTTTTATAAAACTTGATCTGTCATTGGCTCATACGAGTGAAAAATTTTAGTCTTAGCTCAGAGTCGGAGATTTATAACGCAAGTTAGCCTTGACGGTTAAAATAGCTAAAATAGGTCAAAAATAGTTTATAACGATCATCATTCTATAATTCTATAACTTAAACAATTTTTAAAAGAAAAATAGTCTTAATCTGAGTTCTTAAACCTATCAAAATAAACTTTTTTTTTAATGCTTTTATCTTCGATGTTGGGCTTCAACTAATAGCCTTCTTTCACTGAATCACATCAGTATTTTAGCTATAATTATAAAATCTCACCAGTCGGCGCTACAAGAGGCAAATCCCACCGCACCATTTATCAAACACCATGCTGTCAAGTTGAAATGAAAGAAAAAGTAACAAGTTCGATTGCACGGTTAGCAGCAGTTTCAAAACTTGAGTCGTATATAATAGTTTAATAGCCATTATGAGATAGCTGGTGTTTGTATATATATATATATATGTATATTTATTATAGGTTATTAAATTTCTTTACATTCTTTGGGCCAATCAGAAGTCCGACAAGTTCGTTACTTTGTTGTTTAAAGCCCAAAACGACCTTGGTACTTGTGTGAAGATCACTTCGCTATCTGATAAAATCTGCAATACTGTGTGACGTCATGTCTGACAATAACGAGAGTTCACATGCACAGACGTGCATTGAACATCCACAGAAAAAGCTGAAAATTCTGTGAAGTTATTATTTTTCGTACAACGGATATTCTAGTTTTCGTTAATTTGGGTGTAAAAATTACAAACTGGAAAAAAATAGTTTATTTTTAAATCTATCGAACTGTGCACATGCGCACGGCATTAGGATTTTGGCCAGGGATTCTTAAAGGTTTTTCTGAGAACTTTATTAACACAAACTTACGGTAAAAAAACATCGCTGTGTGGGAATGTGCGTTTTCTTTCTTCTTTTTTTTTTTCACTCTTCTATCCCATCTTTCCCAGTTTCGAATTCATAATTTTGGGGTTAAGATGCTTAACCCTTTTATGAATTTCAAACCTGTTAATCACCTTAATGAGAGTGACAATAAAAACAGATAGTATTATATGCAGAGCCGTAACTATGAATAAGGATACAGAAGTTATATCATCATGTGTGTTTTTTTTATTTCCTTCACTCACTTCACACACAGATATGTACAAACTGAAAGTTAAGCTTGAAACCTAAGTTTGACCTTGGTACAATATTGGCTCTGGTTACGGTGATGATTCTATGTTAATCACCTGACATGAATCACAGCTTTTATTTGGAGCATGAACATTATATTGCAGTGAGTAGACTGTCAGAATACTGAACAAGTTCGTGTATAAAAGAGATTTACAATAAAGTGGTGTAACAAGCATAACAGCGCTGCATGTACTTTGTATACTATAGATCCGTATAAACACATTTTCTGTTTGAGCTGTGATGACAGTTTATTCGTTTGTTTCGGATGTTTGCACATAACTACACAATGACTATTTGCACAAGCCGTCCCTAAATTTGAACTGATAGGTAAAAGGGAAGGCAGCTAAACAACAGCACCCACCGTTAACTCATGGACTACTGTAATCAAATAGTGGGATTTGACCGTCATTCTTATAACGCACCTACGGCCAACTGCGGAGTGCGATTGAACACCCAGGGGACGAGAACCATGAACCCTGGGATTTGCAGAAGAACAGTTAAAAACTGTTTGTAAATACTGAGTATTCTTCAAAAATATTTTAAGGACTTGAAATACACTTTTGACGTTGATGAACTGAAAACAATGATTTAAAATGTTAATACTTCTATGTAATACATGTGTTGACTTCTCACGTGACTGTAAAGTTATTCATTTAATGTAGAATATGTTAGAAAATTGAATGTGGTTCATACCTGTGTGAGAACGCGAAGAATATCACAGCAGTTTTGTGTGTGGAAACGAAACAAAACATTTATTTCTCAGAGATTTTCGTTTTTCCAACGATAATAAAAGAACGAATGTTTATTTGTGTACTTATCTGGTTAGTAACTGCTGTGTTTCCAGGACTGAGTGTGTTTGTCTCTATGGTTAGTAACTGCTGTGTTTCCAGGACTGAGTATGTTTGTCTCTGTGGTTAGCAACTGCTGTTTTTCCAGGACTGAGTGTGTTTGTCTCTATGGTTAGTTACTGCTGTCTTTACAGGTCTGCGTGTGTTTGTCTCTATGGTTAGTTACTGCTGTCTTTACAGGACTAAGTATGTTTGTCTGTATTAGTAACTGCTGTGTTTCCAGGACTGAGTGTGTTTGTCTCTATGGTTAGTTACTGCTGTCTTTACAGGTCTGAGTGTGTT
>NW_013667271.1:184629-195353 GCF_000517525.1 Limulus polyphemus | reverse complement strand
TTGAAGTTGGTCAGTAAGAGTTGATCTGTTGTTTGTTTGTTTCTGTATTGAAGTTTGAATGAAATCATTGAGAAAGATGATCTACTGTTTGTGTGAACGAAACTGAAATTTGGACGGATTTCCAAAATCACTTCGTCAACGTGGGATTTGGAATGCAAAGAATGAGGTTAAGGTTTTTATGAGGTTAAATATAATGATTCTGAAATTTATGTTACAGTGTTAAAATTTTGTGTTTTATTATATACGAATACAAAACGGTTAACATTATTTTTAGAGCCACTCAGGGCTATCTGCTGTGTTCACCACACGGATTCGAACCCCGAAGTTGTGCGTTGTATGTCCTTAACTTTAACGCTGACTCACTGGGGGATATACATAAATGAAAATGATTTTAGTTATTGTTGTTGTCTCTAGGTGTTGGGGGAGCTTCCCCCCTTATTCATCAAACAACAACTGTACGCGTCCTTATTAATTGCTCCCCAGTGGCACAGCGGTATGTCTGCGGACATACAACGCTAGAATCCGGGTTTCGATACCCATGGTGGGCAGAGCACAGATAGCCCATTGTGTAGCTTTGTGCTTAAGTACAAACAAACAAACTTTATTAATGCACTTGAACTCCGTGCGGTGGGTGAAATTCTTTAGCTTCGAGCATATTAATAATAAGTTAACTAGTGGAATAAGGGAGAGACCATTGTACCAGTTGATGTTTTCCTCAGAATGTCTTTTGTAGGATGAGAAAATAATCAATCAAAAACAGAGTTTATAGAAAACTGATAATTAACTTAACCTTTTTCTCCGTTACAGGTATTTTTGACAACTATACAGGTGTCTTTTTGATAAATCCAAAAAAAAAAAAGCGTTGTTTAATAAATTCCAGGCGCAAGAGTCTTTCAGGCGGAGTTAAAGAAATCTCTCATATTTCTTTGTACATTTGTATGGAAATTCAATCGATTGTGCTTGTATTATTTCACTTTTTGTTTGTTCTTAAAATTTTAAGTTACAATAAAACCTGAGTTATGAACTAAGCAGGAATATTTTATTATACCATGATGATAAATAAATAATAAGTGATATTGGAATACTCAAATGTATTGGTATTTTAAACCTTTTAGTAGGCTAAATCGGAGCATGTTCATCGAAGTTGAGACGTGTACCTTATATCTTCCGGTCCGCAACCTTAAACATTGAGAGAGATATAGTAGAAATGTGAACTTGGGTGATCTAGACTGTGGATAGATGAGAGGATAATAGCCTAAGTCTACACATACTCCACCAAGGCAACAGTTTTGACTCATAGATGTGAGGCTTAACATCCAATACTACACATACTCCAGCAAGGCAACAGTTGAGAAGGACAGATGTGCTAGTATCATCCAAGACTGTACATACTCTAGCAAGGTAACAGTTTGGAAGAACGGGTGTGTGTGTTTAACATCCAAGACTGCACATACTCTAAAAAGGCAACAGTTTTGAAGAACGGGTGTGTGTGTTTAACATCCAAGACTACATATACTATAACAAGACAACAGTTTTGGTGGACGAATATATGTGTGTAACATCCAATTTTAAACATACTCTAGCAAGGTAACAGTTTGGAAGAACGGGTGTGTGTTTAACATCCAAGACTACATATACTTTAACAAGGTAACAGTTTTGGTGGACAGATATGTGTGTAACATCCAAGACTGTACATACTCTAGCAAGGTAACAGTTTTGGTGGACGGATATGTGTTTAACATCCAAGACTGCACATACTTTAACAAGGTAACAGTTTTGGTGGACGGATATGTGTGTAACATCCAAGACTGCACATACTATAACAAGGTAACAGTTTAGAAGAACGAGTGTGTGTTTAACATCCAAGACTGCACATACTTTAACAAGGAAACAGTTTAGAAGAACGGGTGTGTGTTTAACATCCAAGACTGCACATACTTTAACAAGGTAACAGTTTTGGTGGACGGATATGTGTGTAACATCCAAGACTGCACATACTTTAACAAGGTAACAGGTTTGGTGGACTGATATGTGTGTAACATCCAAGATTACATATACTCTAGCAAAGTAACAGTTTCAAAGGATAGCTATGAGGGTACCAAGGTATATACATGTTCCAGATTAAGCAAGAGAAATGTGCACGTGCGTGATAAAAAAAACTTCACATGTCAATTAAAAAAAACTTCTTCCAATGATTGAAATAGAGCGTGAATCGGAAAAATGTACGTTATACGACTAAATACGTCAAAAGTAAACAATAGGAACAACAGTAAGAGACTTGTTTTACTTCTGTATTCGATTTTATCATTTAATTTTGTGTGAATAGCGTGTTTAGATGTAAGCCTACAATACTCCCATATTTAATTATTGATGTAAGCCTCGTGACTCAGATGTTAAGCAGGCATTTGCTCAATGTTATAAATGGTTCTTTTTTGTTGTTGTTGTTTTCTACCTAAGAAATGTGAAATGTTCAGAGATTTATAGGTTAATTTTACAAAAACGCATGTGATAATAATAATAAAAGAAATAATAAGCCACAATAATAATTGTTAAGTACTGTAAATATTTTTCAACCTATTTTCTAATTCATCTTTCAACCACCAGGAATCTTTGAGTGATGAAAAATGCTTACTTCCAAAGTTTACTGAATCCATTATTTGTGTTTCAGAAATGTTTATTTGCTATCGAACATAGCGACAAAGAATAAATCATATCTATTTGAAAAAGGAAAATAAAAACAGTATAATATATATTTTATTTATGATATTATCTTATAATGATATCAAATGCTCTACTAATGATAATCGTTTTATGGGCATCTCTTTGGTAGTAAATGAATTAAGATAAGCTTTAAATGTGTGAAGTACTGATTTTTTAGTTCTTCCTGTGTAAAGGTACATCGCTAAAAACCGGGTTTCGCTACTCATGGTGGGAATATCACAGATCTTAACAACAAACGAACCGTGTAAAGGAACATTATATTAAACCACACGTAAAATACAAAACTTTCAGTAAGAAATTATAAGCTTTTATGATTTACAGAGTTTTTCTCATATAAATCTGGGTTAACTTTAACATGAACATACAGTTAATTAAAACTTTTATGTTTTTAAAAAATCAGAGGGCGTTATTATTCTGCTTTTGACTGGGCAATGTTATGTGTAATAATTAACACGGTCTTAGCTTGGTAATGCTGTGTGTGATAAGTAACAAGGTGTTAACTTGGCAATGCTGTGTGTAATAATTAACACGGTGTTACTTGGTAATGCTGTGTGATAATTAACACGGTGTTAACTTGGTAATGCTGTGTGTAATAATTAACACGGTGTTACTTGGTAATGCTGTGTGTGATAAGTAACAAGGTGTTAACTTGGCAATGCTGTGTGTAATAATTAACACGGTGTTAACTTGGTAATGCTGTGTGTAATAATTAACACGGTGTTAACTTGGCAACGCTATGTACAGTTGGTAACACGGTGCTAACTTAGTAAGTAAACAATATGGAGACTGTGTAACGCCAAATGACTTGCATTTTCTGGACATATCAAGTATTACTCATGAACCAGATGCAGTGACCCACGTCTTACCCGTTCTGAAGCTTGGAAGTGTGCAGACGGTTGGTATTAAACGCCCTAGGACAGCGACTGTCGAAGTATTGAATGTGACCTCTAGCGGCTGTTTTCCTCTACACCGTCAGTCCAACTGGCAGGGTTTTTTTTAAAGTCTGACCAAGAATAATTATTTCTCTGCTCTGGTCTTGGTGTGTGTGAAGCGTATAACTTCATTAAACTCGTGTAACTTTTAAAACAAAACAGCCAAGCTTTTAAGGAACTCTACAATTTGACGCCTCAGAGACTGTATGTAGGAGTAAAAGGAACTGCCCTAAGCCTGACCTACAAACTGCCCTCTATAGGTAGTCCTAACCAGTCATGCAGAACCATAGGAATTGGCTTCCCTAGCAAGCATTTCTTGCCCTACTAACACAGCGATTTGATGACGTTTCGCCTAACGTAAGAAAATAATTATGTATCTGTGTGTGTTTATATTATCTATAAAAACATATAACTTGTGATTTATACACTTTATGTTTCAGTTTTTAGTTAATTTTTCGGAGATTGAAATAATGCTTTTTTAAATTAATTTTTTAACATTCTAAAGCCACAGCTAAGGCATACAATTGGGATATCAGCCAGTTTTTAAAATTTCTTTTCTATTATAAAAAAATCAAAGACATCTGACAGTTGCCGTATTTCATTTGTTTAAATTATGACTTTAACATTAAGAACTTGTATTCTACGATTTACATAAATTACTGTATTAAGCCTGAATATTTCTCTGTAATTAAATTTAAAGGATAGCGTGAATGAGTAAATCACTGTATTAATGCTAAAGTTTTATAAGTTTGAGTTTATTGTGTGAAACAAAAATACTATAGTTTTGCGTTATTTTACAGTACCTATTATAGAGTTGTCCAAATTATTTTACTTTCTCAAAGGATAATTTCTGGCCTTTCATTTATAGTTAGTTGAATTCCATCTTATTAATGATGTTTAAAGTAAGTCATTGAATTTTAGTTACACTTATGGAAACCAATTGTGCATTGTTGTGTGAACTTATGACTAATATAAATCTGAGCTATTGGGGAGTTATTACTGGTATTATGGCCGAAATGTCGTTTACAGAGAGAACTACGATTCAATGTAATCTAATGATTATAGGTTGGGGGTGGGTTGGTTCTGTGATAGAGCTCTGGCTTTTGGAGCTAGCGTTTGAATCTGGGAGATATTCTCCACAGTTTGTGCTGTGGGTACGTCACAGTTTGTGCTGCGTTATAAAAATGGCAGTTAATCTATTAGCGTGGGTGGCGCTGCTAAGAGGTTGTTTTCAGTAGTTAAAAATTAGGGATGTAGGCAGATAGTCTTAGAATCTATATATACAAATTACGAACACAGTTCATCATAGATTTTAGTTTTGAATGTATTGTTTTATGCCATTCTGTACTTCTAGGTAAGTATTTTTAATCAATGCCTTTCTCGACTAGGAATTTTGTATTCAAGGGAAATTTGATGAAGTATCAAAAATTGTGTATTTGATTGATTCATTGTATATTTTATTTAAAAAAGATTCTACAAACTATGTATCTTTGAATTCAGTGTGAAAAAACCCTTAGTACTCCTACAATAGAGGGCGTTTCAAATACGTCCCTATGGCAAACGAGTGTTAATGCCAACGTTATTTTTTTACATTGTTTGAGATGTGATCTAAATTAAATAATAAGTTGAACTATCGACAAGTGTTTTATATTTTTATTCAAAGAAGGATGACGTTTCGAGTTAGCGCTCTTCATCAGATCGTACAGCTTTCCAAAGCTTCTTTGAATAAAAAATATAAAAATTATTATTTAATTTTGATATTTTCTTCGCTTATGCGGTTTTAAGTATATTTGTTACAGCTAGTTCTGTAAAAAGTGTCTACAGGATTAGTAAACTAAATTAATTATAGGTGTGAATATTCGATGTTCAACACATTATTATTGTCACCAGTGATCAACGTCCACCTGGCGGATATGTTATACACTACTTTAGTGCTTACGCTGTTAGAGTGAAATAGCTAAAAGCAATCTCTAAACTATAGTAGATTCTTGTTATTACTTAACAGACGTGTTTGAATATCAATATTATTAAAGTTCCAATATTTATTACATTCTAAACCTTAATCGATTGTTTATACATTCGTTAGCCAGTGTTCAAGATGTTTTAAACTGAGTGTCTAACTTCTAGCTCTATAAATATCTAGAACATTACTAAAAACATTTGTAGAAATGATGGCTCATTAATTATATGATTTTATTTCCGACTTGACGAAATGAACAAATAAATGATACTAGAAAACTAAATTCAAACCCGTGTTACCGCGGTGTACCATCCTTAACTTTCTATAGGTAATTAACTACTACAACGTAATTCTTAATCGTCTTAATTTTGTTTAATAATTATTACCGCACGCATCATCTTTAGGCTATTAAAATCAATCAACTAAATAGTATGGCACTTAGTAATCGAAGAGATATGGTTAAATAAGTCCTCGAGCAGGTTATGACTGAACCGATAAGTCCTCGAGCAGGTTATGACTGAACCGATAAGTCCTCGAGCAGGTTATGACAGAACCGATAAGTCCTCGAGCAGGTTATGACAGAACCGATAAGTCCTCGAGCAGGTTATGACTGAACCGATAAGTCGTTGAGCAGGTTATGACAGAACAGATAAGTCCTCGAGCAGGTTATGACAGAACCGTTACGTACACAGATCATAACTATGTTAAGATCAGTTTTAATCACTTCTCCTGTTACGAAAATCCATTTTCAGTTTATTTTTATCTTTGATCAAACTGTATTAAACTGAGTGTCTTTTGTTTATTTTATCTTCGTTAAACGACACTCAGTTTAACATAGTTTGAACACTTTCAGTTTAATATAGTTTGAACAAAGATAAAAATAAACAAAAAGACACTCAGTTTAACATAGTTTGAACACTGTTTAACGAAGATAAAAATAAACAAAAAGACACTCAGTTTAATACAGTTTGAACGAAGATAAAAATAAAAAACGAAGATAAAAATAAAAAGACATTCAGTTTAATATAGTTTGAACGCAGATAAAAAATACATTCAAACTATATTAAACTGAGTGTCTTTTTTATTTTTATCTTCGTTCAAACTGTATTAAACTGAGTGTCTTTTTTATCTTCGTTCAAACTATATTAAACTGAGTGTTTTTTTTTATCTTCGTTCAAACTATATTAAACTGAGTGTCTTTTTGTTTTGAAAAACGTTCGTAGAAAGTGCTGTTTATCAACTACGAAACTTTAATATTTTAGAAAACGTTTCACTTTCTTAATGTTTTAGCAATTCTTCCATTTGATGAATAAAGTTCTCAACAAATTTTTTGTTCAATCAAACTTTTCTCCATGTTTTTACTCACCATTATGTCTTCAATGCTAAAATTCGCCGTTCGATTCTCGTTAGCGAACAGAGTACAGATAGTCTATTGTGTAGTTTTGCACAAAGAAAACAACAATAACTTACAACTATTCCCTGTCAGTTTCTTTTAACCTTTTATTGGTGAAACTTTCACTCTTATTATTATTTTTGTAATTGACGATAATAATTATTACATCCTAAAATCCAGTTTTAGTTGCTCTAACTAAAGCTTCTTCATTTTTTACAACAAAAGTCCGACAATGTTTTATCTCAAACAATATTAATTACATTTATGTATTTAACGACTTTTTCTTATTCTAATTTCTATGCAACATGATAAATGTTGCCTGACGAAGGGCGTCTACCCGAAACGGCGCACAAAATAATACAGAATCTAGTTTCCACTTAGACGTGTGTTGATTTATTTGAATTGTTTCTGCTCAAGTCTTGCGGAACAACAGTCACTCAAGAATGAGTATGAACACTGTTTAGTGTTACTATTTCTGGGAGTTCATATAAATTATTTTTACATGTTCAGGTGCACTTGCATTATATATGTATATATTTGAAGGTAAAGTATGGGTGTTATATATTGGATAAAACCCGACCGACTTCATAAAAAAAAAAAAACATTTAAACACTGAATCACATACCAGACCTAAAGACAAAAGTCCAACTGATAGAATCCTTTGATGTTAATATACCGTCCCCTCAACTGGTTAATAACTAGTCCCCTTGATGTTAATATACCGTCCCCTCAACTGGTTAGTAACTAGTCCCCTTGATGATAATATACCGTCCCCTCAACTGGTTAGTAACTAGTCCCCTTGATGATGATATACCGTCCCCTCAACTGGTTAGTAACTAATATACTTTTATTGATGTTAACATACCACCTCCTCAACAGGTTAGTAACTATTATAGATCCCTTGATGTTAATATACCGTCCCCTCAACTGGTTAGTATCTAGCCCCCTTGATATTAATATACCATCCCCTCAACAGGATATTAGCTAATCCACACAGATACATTTTAATTTACACCCCTTCAATCTCTTATAGACGTAATCCAAATTTTAAAGACCACTCGAAGCTACAAACCAACAATTCCTCTGTTACTGGAACTCACCAACGTACTATAACATGTAGTGTGGAACTTTGGTAGTGTTGTTTGTAACAATTTATTCCTTCCATCATGCTGATATAAAGTCCATGTGTCATTTACTGTATCCACTGCAGCGGGTGTCATAAACTACACATCGGAGAAACAGCCGCAGGGTGTGTGATAACCTTCCCGAACACCTTACATTCTGAAAATGCTTCACTGACTTTCCAGTTCCTAGGCGCCTCAGTTCTCCTGTCTATAATGGTAATTCTGACATGCAAGTCCTAGTCATTAGAAATTGTTAAAGGTAAAAGCCTGGATCACTGCCTCGTCTTTCAACTCAACACCAGTTCATCTTTTAGATTTACCCAAAAAATTACTTTCAAATAATTAATAAAAAAAAAATTAAAGTAAAAGCGATACTTGTGTACGGAAGCACATTATGCTAATACAATAGTAAACAACCATTTATAACTATAAGCATTATCAAAATTATTTTATGTAAAGAACATACTACATGTTTCAACAGAACATTATTTTTATATAAATCTTTATGTGTTAATTTGCAATTATTCATATTATTAGAAATAAATAAAAACTTTCAAATTGGTCAGAAATCTTCTTCTAATATTTTTAATCGTAGATTCATTATCTTATCATGAACTTTTATTTGATATTTTTACCCTGGTGAACATAGATTAGGCTTAAAATACAATAATCAGTTTTCCCTTGTCAATCATCACCTGGATTGAAGATCCAGGGGTTAGGAAATTGGATTATTCCTCTTCTCACCAGTCGTCATGTGAAATGTATACGTTTTTCCTGTCAAATAAGGGTTGACGGTGCTTTAGGTCAAGAATCTTTCTCTTTCCATTCTGATTGGATGGCAGAGCAATCGTTTCATTGGTTAAACATTGCGCGTGTGCCGTGGGAAGGTATCAGGTGCGACGTAGCACAAACTTAGCATTGTTAGTAAGAGTTGGTTGTAAGGAGTGAGGGGAGGACATATTATCTTGAGTTGTTATAATTTATTATTTCTATAAAAGGTGAGTTTGCATTATTTTGTTTCTCATAAAGACATCCAAATTTACGAATTTAGCGTCTCAACATTATAACGATATGAATTATAATATGACTTAATGAACGAGAATAAGAATAAACTGACAAAGCCAAAGCATTGTACCAGCAGACGACAGCGGCTGTTGCTCTTAGCTTTTAATAATAGATGCAGGCTAAGCATGGGCAGGAACTACAGAAGCCGTGCAAGGTTTCATCCGGTGGCTTGTAGCGCTCGAATGCATGTGCACGCGTGTATTTATGCAGCTATGAATATAGATATGTGTGTTTTTTTTTCTCCTGTGTTTTAAGGAAAACTTTTAATAATGATCTCTATGCTACAAGTCACACAATGATTTTCTTTTCATAGATCTTTGATAAACCTTGATTGTTTTGTCAGATGAATTGATATAGAAGTTGGACAATATTATGATTTAATCCTTTTATCTAAAATCAGCTGCATTACTGCAGTCTCTTTTGGTTTCATTCGATTTATTTCTTACTTTATTTTAGGTTTAATATAAAGCTGTCTTTTAACATAATTAGCAGTGTTCCCTAAACAGCAATATTAGCTGTGTTACCTAGATAACAGTGTTAGCAGCTTCCCAGATAACAGAAATAGAAGTGTTTCCAGGACAACAAGGTTAGCTATATTACCTAGACAACAGTTTTAGCTATATTATTTAGACAACAAAGATGAAAACTGTTCTGGTCAGAAAGTATGTTAATCTTATGTTTTAAGAGTTATTATGGAAGTGTAACGGTGTATATGTATGGTTATAGTTAATTAAGTACAATTATTACTATAATAAAATCTTTGATGACAGTTCAAATACACTACTTAGGAATTCTTTACACAGAGAACGGCTAAAACGTGTAACTTGTATTATACTCTCGAGTCGGCCAGAAAAATCGATCAGAGATTAAAATTATTGATATGCTTTCCATCACAGTTAACAAATACATAACCGTGAATGCTTATAACTCATCGTGGATCCTGGTTGTAGCTTTGACTAAAATATAAGATTTATAACGTTTCTTATAGAAACGTCGTTTGTTTATAATGTTTATTTTCAGGCAAGAAGTTTGTTCAAAACATCCTTTTTCTAACCAATGTTGTCTCTCTAACCAACAAGAAGTTTGTTTAAAACATCCTTTTTCTAACCAATGTTGTCTCTCTAACCAACAAGAAGTTTGTTTAAAACATCATTTTTCTAACCAATGTTGTCTCTATAACCAACAAGAAAATTGTTTAAAACATCATTTTTCTAACCAATGTTGCCTCTCTAACCAACAAGAAGTTTGTTTAAAACATCCTTTTTCTAACCAATGTTTTCTCTATAACCAACAAGAAGTTTGTTTAAAACATCCTTTTTCTAACCAATGTTGTCTCTCTAACCAACAAGAAGTGTGTTTAAAACATCTTTTTTCTAACCAATGTTGTCTCTCTAACCAACAAGAAGAATGTTTAAAAATCCTTTTTCTAACCAATGTTGTCTCTCTAACCAACAAGAAGTTTGTTTAAAACATCCTTTTTCTAACCAATGTTGTCTCTCTAACCAACAAGAAGAATGTTTAAAAATCCT
>NW_013667271.1:180917-183905 GCF_000517525.1 Limulus polyphemus | reverse complement strand
AGACGTGTGTTTATGAGTTATATTTAGTAATTACTAAGACGTGTGTTTATAAGATATATTTAGTAATTACTAAGACGTGTGTTTATAAGATATATTTAGTAATTACTAAGACGTGTGTTTATAAGATATATTTAGTAATTACTAAGACGTGTTGTTTATGATGTTTCTCTTGCACTTTAATAATAATAAAAAAGCTTATAACATTAATCGTCTACTCGGCCAGGTTGTGTAAAATATAAGATGTCGAATGTTTCGGCCAGACAACCTTCCTCGGGCTTCACAAAGGTCGTTATGACTCTAAGATTAGTAATTATCATTTTAATTCACGTTTTTGGAGTCAGTAAACTTGTTCTACTAGTCTAGGGTTGTTGCTGGGTGTTTTTAGTCACTGTTGGGCTCTCGAGTTTGGAAAATTACCCCCCCTTAAGCCTTGAACAAGAATATTTCACCAAGGAGCTGACCACCTTACCTCTTTGGAATGGTAAAGGAAGGCATGACGAATTTTAGTGGAACGAATGTTTCGGTTCAGAAAAACTGTGTTTATTCATCAGAAAACCAAGCTCTACATCTGTGTTCATGTTAGACCAGGCCGGTAGGTGGAGGGGATCGTGCTTTACAGATAAAACTGAACGTATTTAGGAATTTGCAGTCCAAGAACTGATATTTAGTTCAATTCTAGAAAATTGCTACTCTTTACAACTTCATCACATATGGCTTGGAAAACTTTCTCCGCTGTTTCAATATATTATTTTCTTCTTGTTTAATAATACAATTGACACTACATTGAAACGTAAACTGCTGTAGCTAAAGTGTCTCGTTACGTATGAGAAGATAAATGCTGAAAGTTGTATTCAAAACTAACTCGTATCCCATGTTTCAAGACGTGTAACTTTTGAAATAAAAACTTTTTCAACACCAATGTCACGCATAATGTTCTTAACTATTTTACCGTGACTAACAACTGGTCCAGTCTCCAGATTCTCCATAAAAAAGCAAACAAACATGTCTTACGTACAATAATTACCTATGCTTCAATGGTTGGATCTTTTGAACTAAATATTTTTCTAACACCATATTCATACAAAATTTTCTTAAGAGATGTTTAATTATTTCATACTTGGCTAACAACGGGTACAGTTTCCAGGTTCTCCGTAAAAAAAACAAAAACAAAAAGTAAAAAAGAAAGCTAACATGTTTCACATATAACAATGATCAATGTTTCAAATCTTGAAACTTGGAACGAAATAATTTTCCAATACTAAGCTCACGCATAAGAATCATAATATACGGGAAATTCACTTAGTTAGCTCATGCCGAATCTCCAGTTATTTTGCGGACCTATCTTATTCACTTTTGGGAGAATTCGACATTCATAGTTTCCAAGTAACAACCAACGAAGGCTCTTGTTTGTTTTAAACCAAAGACACATTGAGCTATCTGCTGTGTCCACCGCGGATAATCGAAGCACATATATATATATTAGCGTTGTAAGTCGTAGACTTATCGCTGTCCCACCGGGGGATAACACTGAAGGATAGGACATTATTGTGCGTAAGATGACGTGTTTGTTGTTTATGGAGATTATACAAGTTATTAGCCATGTGTGACATAATTATGCGTGAGTTTTTAGTTCCAATGTTAAGATAATGGAAACAAAAAACTCGAATTTGTTGTGGACACCATTGTTTACAGCTAAGAAAATGTCAGCATTTTATCTTCTCGTATGTAACAAGAAGAGAAGGGAGCTTCAGCGACGTATGAAACTTTTAAAGAGGGCGAAATTTCTTCTCCAAGCAATACCCTAAACACTTTTTATTTATCGAAACTTGTTCTATTGTTAAGGTTTTTATTTATTGATACATTTTCTGAAAACAATGAAAGTATATCAGTATATAAAAATTACAACGTCTCCAGAAAGTATATCAATATATATAAAGTATAACAATGTCCCCTGAAAGTATATCAATATATAAAGTACGTCTCCAGAAAATATATCAACATATAAAAACTACAATACGTTTTCAAACTTAAAAACAAAGACTATTTCCAGCACAAGTAACAATGCATAAAAATAATAATTGGAGTCACCGTTGAAGTTTTTATATATTGATATACTTTCAGAAAACATTGTTGTACTTTATATATACAGATATTCTTTCTGGAGACATTGTTGTAATTTATGTATTGATATACCTTAAGGGGACACTTATGTAGCTTATATATTGATATACCTTAAGCTGGACGACTTATGTAGCTTATATATTGATATACTTTCAGAAAACATTATTGTAGTTTTAACTTATTGATATACTTTGAGGAGATATTGTTGCAGTTTATATAATGATATACTTTTCGAGACACTGCTGTATTTTTTATATATTGATATACTTTCAGGGGACACTTATGTAGCTTATATATTGATATACTTTCAGGGGACACTTATGTAGCTTATATATTGATATACTTTCAGGGGACACTTATGTAGCTTATATATTGATATACTTTCAGGGGACACTTATGTGGCTTATATATTGATATACTTTCAGGGGATACTTATATAGCTTATATATTGATATACTTTCGGGGGCACTTATGTAGCTTATATATTGATATACTTTCGGGGGACACTTGTGTAGCTTGTATATTGATATACTTGCTGGAGATATTGTAGTTTTTATATATTGATATACTTTCAGGGGACACTGTTGTAGTATTTAAATATTGATATATTTCAGAGGACTTCGTTGTAGTTTTCACTTATTGATATACTTTTAAGAGACACCTTTATATTAGGTCGTCAAGAAACTAATGTCGCGTTTTGGAACACTTTCATTAACCACTCCCCCCAAAAAAACGTACATCAGGTATAATAGTTAAACAAACCGCCTAAACGTCACGTTACTGTAGCCTATATAATGAGTAAAGTTTATAGTGATGGCACACGACGAGACAGACATTCGGTCATGTAATGCTGTTTGAATACAAGAA
>NW_013667271.1:173108-179917 GCF_000517525.1 Limulus polyphemus | reverse complement strand
CAAGTTGTTCGGGTTTTTTCATCTAAAAAAGCGACATTAATTTTGTGACGACCTAATACTTTTGACATGATGATGTATTCTCTGGAGTCACTGTGTTTTTTATATATTGACACATTTTATGGAGACAGTTATGGTAAGTTTCAACGTACTAATACATTTCCTGGACCACTGTTACCTTTATTCTCTAACACGTAGCAAACACTCTTTCATTGAAGATCTTTTAGACTCAGTAGAAAACAACAAAACTGCACATTTAGTATGGTTTTCAACAGAATAAATCGCAAACAGTAGTATTTAGTACAGTTAAGGATGTAATAAGGGCGTAATGGAAGTTGTCTGTTTACTGAGAAGATGACAATTAATTTGGCTTTCATTTATGTTATTTGATAATAAAACTTAATACCTTTGGTGGTCAGACGCTACACGAGAATTTCTTTACGGGAAGGAACACATTTTCTATCCTTCAATTTCTAAATGATATATTATAGTTGTAAGAAAATAACATAATATTTACGTTATAGGTTATAATGCTTGTCTGACTATAATGGACGTAGCGTGTATGTCTGTATCTATCTATGCATGTAACCAAAACTCCTGCGCCATCTATTGAATGGTACCGCAAACAAAATCCATAAACAAATCTCACACTTTGGGTATTCAAGATTCAGACAATTAGGAAAATAACTGTGGTATATGGAACAACCATTTCTTTATAATATAACACAATAAACTAAAAGTACTCACCTCGTAAGAAGAACATGATTTTCACTAGGACTGTACGTGAGGGTTTGATTATATAATTATTGATGTTATTTTTAAATGTAGTACTGAGAAACTGGAGTTCTTAGAAAAACTTATTTTTCAGTAAAGGGTAGCACTTGTAATATGTAATTACTAGCACAAACGGCCGTCCTAAGGGTGGCGTTTCTGTTAGTTTTTTAAAAGTTATTATGTAATAGAATATGAGATCTTTTTTGAGTTATTTATTGTATTAATTTTGTTTTTTTACAAGAAAACGACAGGATTTTTCTTTTAAATAACATTTAACAATTATTATAAAGAAACATAAAAATAACTTATTGAAAATAAATCAAAACTAAATGAGCTGTACAGTATAGCAAAACAAGAAATCATACCAGTGTTACTGTTTAGAAAGATAACGGCAAATATATTCTGTGTGTATTATAATGGTTACCGAACGAATAACAAAAAAGTTGTATATATTTATCAATGTTTTGGACACAAATATTAAAAGTTTATAGCTAAAGGGAGTGCTCGAACCCCTCAAACCCACACCCCCTTTTGTTGCGCGCATGTTGTTCTGAAATATTTGGTTCTTCATCATCAAAAAACAAGAAGTTAAATATTGTGTTTTCTAGGACTTTACCTTTTCTCGTGTGTAGGAATGACGGGAAATTGGGTCGTCATTTACGAAACGTTCCTGATTGGTTGAATAAGGTCAGCCAGTGCCCTGAGAAAAAAAAAATGCTTGCGTTGTATATTCATTATTTTCTAGGAATAAGGTGATACTTGTTTATAATGATGAGTAAGTAAATAATGAGTCGTAAGTAAAAATCAAAATTAAGAATGTTTTAAAGTGTTTTTATATTCGTAATTTTACTTTCCTTGCATATTGTATGTTTTACATATTTTCTTTAGTTGTATGGTTTATATGTGTTTATTTATTTTTTCCTTAGAGGTGACGGATCATCCCCCAAGTTCGCCTTGATAAGCCTCACTGTACAAACCTGACCGTCGACTTCCTTGGGTCGCTGCCAAACAAGTTGCTTAGTATTCCTCGTTAAGCCTAAAGGCCGTGACGAAGCCTTGCCGCATCCCAGTTGCGGGGTGGCCTCGGTTTTTACGACAGTTCAGGCGATGATTGGATGCCACAGGACCGGTATGTAAGGTGTGTGCATGTTTTGACAAGGAACAGGTAGTACAAGTTATATGCCTAGCGGCAAAGTTCTTGCTCTGTCCCAGAAGGGTTACAAAAACGAAGTAGGACTCCTGGAGACTCAAGGCCTCTTCTCCTGGTGTATAAATACTTCCGTGAAATAAAACGTTCGTGTGTTTGGACGTTTAGCTAGCCATGGCCTTTCGTGTCATTAAGCGGAAGGACATCAAGAAACAGTCCTATTACGTGTGGTTCCTAGGGGCCAAAGAGAGTAAGGGGTTAAGAGGCGAGGAGTATATTCAACCAGTTCTCAGCTACTTGTTGGATAAAGAACGCGAACTGGAACCCATGAAAGTGACCCTTCAAGTCAGCAACAAAGGGATAAAGATTATACAGAACGTGCCGAGAAAGAACAATAAAGGTAAGACAGAACAAATCAAACACTTCATTCCTCATCACGCCATCACGTGTGTTGTCCAGGAAGACAAGCCGGACGACGACATTGTGTGTGCCATTCTGCTTTTGTATAACCCACTGACCAAATGTCCCGTTCACGTGCACGCTTATCGGTGCGATAGTGTGGAAACGGCCACCACGCTCAGGAGTCAGCTGCAGACCCTCATAGATCGTCCAGAAAATCAGAAAAAGTTCAGAGAAATTGAGAATCGGCTAGCGGTCAAAGGCCTCCTGCCCTCTCGGAGACTGAACTCTGATGGCCGCAGTACACACACTGACGGATCAGACCCACTGGACGACTCTTTCGGGTCTGACACCGAGCTTCCTGCCCGTAAGGATCACGTTGCAAACCTGTACGATTCACTGGCTGCTGAACTTCGCGAACGACTGAATAACCCAAATAACTGTCCGATTTTGTTACCTCCCAAAGACTACGAAACTGCTTCCAGACATGGGGAAACCGAACAAAGGAAAAATTTGCAAACTCGTAATGTTGGCTTACAGAGACGTCCTCGATCTGCTAATGGAAGACTTGCGAAGCCAAAGGAATCGAGTTCCAGTGGAAAATCCAGTGGAATTGGTTCTGACGAAGCTCTGAGCTCCGCTATTCAGGAAGTGACGTCTCATCCGGATTTCGAGAGTAAAGAAGTTGACCCAGACACCAGTTCAGATGAGGAGGATTGGCCAGAAAGAGAGACGCTTGTTGAAGATGAACAAAACTGGAGACGAGATATTCCTCGCTATCGCCCCCGCTCACCTTCTCCCACCATTAAAGCCCCTCCACCAATCTTGCCTACCTATTCTGACAGCCGACCTTTACCTATGGTTGTTGATAAAAGCAACAGTAAACTAGATAAATTTAAGAATGATCAGGAAAGGGTGAAGGAACCTACTTACAGAGGCTGGAAAGATAATTCGGTACCTTTCTCGTATCACTTACCGCAGGTATCCGATTTAAATAATCGTTTCAATAGAGGTCTCTCGTTGGATAACAAAGCGAGAAATTCTTTACAAGAATATAATGAAAGGAGCGAGATGTATAAAAGAAACAAGATCACAGAAGTGCCTCCTTCTGAACCGAAAGCATATCGTTCATCATCACAATCAAATATCCAGGCCTTGAATCGAACCCCTTCTCCTCCACCAACTAGACATGTATCTGGGCATCATTCTTTTGAGATATCGAAACAACGTAGTCAACCAGAAATTGAGAGGGATCGTCCTTACATGTACGATAGTCGTTTGGCTAAATTTCTAACTGAACAACCAAACGAACGACCAAACCGGCCACTGGAGTACAGTAGACGAATGGAGAGATCATATCACGTGCGGCCAAGCCGTTCTGCTGACCCTATATCTGCCAGTCCTGAACACGCTTCGTCCAGAAGACCTCAATCTCCTGAATCGTATCCAGACCGACCTGCTAGGCGACCCGTTGAGAGATATATCGATAAACGTCGCTCTCAAGCAGGCTTGCTCATAGACGAGCAGAAAAGACGTGGATACTTTGATCTTCCAGTCAACACGAGGGATTATCGACACAGTTTTGCAGAATCAGCCCATCACAGAGTTCCTCTGAACTACAGTTAATAAGGAATTACTGACACAGTCTTGGATAAACAGCACATCACAGAGTTATTTTGAACTATAGATATTGAGGTATTACACAATCTAGCAGAACCAGTTTCTCTGAACAACAGATATTGAGGAATTAAATACACAGTTTCGTAGAACTATCACATCACAGAGTTCCTTGAACAACAGATATTGAGGAATTAGAGACACAGTTTCGTAGAACTATCACATCACAGAGTTTCTCTGAACAACGGATATTGAGGAATTAAATACACAGTTTCGTAGAACTATCACATCACAGAGTTTCTCTGAACAACAGATATTGAGGAATTAGAGACACAGTTTCGTGGAACTATCACATCACAGAGTTCCTCTGAACAACAGATATTGAGGAATTAAATACACAATTTCGTAAAACCAGCACATCACAGAGTTTTTCTGAACAACAGATATTAAAATCTGATTGCTACAAGGATGTGCCACTAAGTAATGTTGCCATAGTAACCTCGTCATTGTATAAATATAAGTGGTTTATATTATCGTACCTTTTCTCTCGTGGGGGAAAAACGACTTGACGTTAGGTTAAACCATAATCGTTATTGCTTTAAAAAGCCTCTTAATTTATGTATATTTTTTATATTGTAAAAGTTCACACGTGGTTATACCATTGAAAAAAAGAATTTTTTTCGATGGTTAAGTAATCTGGAGTTAATACTGATATTGAAAAGAACTCTTAACAGGTGTTGTAATCCTGACAGTCAACTTCCTGTAAAAAGAAACTTTTTATTTAAGGATGATTCGAAAACATTGGAATTCTAATTTATTACGTAATTTGTATGATACGATATGTATATATTAAAAAAAGAAATTGACACTTGGGTGCCTTATACTGGCAAGTGGTGTTACTTTTACATCAAAAGGTAGGGGGCGCTGTACCAGATTTGTTTTCCTGGTGGTGGGCATATTAGTCAGGTGGTGGAGTGCTCTTATCTACTACTCAGTGTTTAGTTCTATAGTTTTTTTTTCTTTTGTTACTGATGGTTTTGGTTTTGTATTTTTGCTGTAAATAGTCTAGTAACGTCATCCGTTCAAGGTTGTTACATCTAAAATTGTTTTTCGTTTGTTGGCGATACTCGGATGTTTGAAACAGTCAAAACGTGCATTTTTGTATGTTATATTTCTTTATGAATACACCACAAAAGATACACTAAATAACCATGTTTTAATGAATGGCATAGTCTTTTTGTGGGTTATTTATATTTTTTTTTATCCCCCATCAATTTTAAGTTATCTATGAACTCCCCTGCAGGTTTGTAATAAAGTAGGCCATTTAATAATGGTACCTAGACGAGTTGAACTTCCGTATAATAACGAATATGGTTTGTACAAAAAAATATTTAATGTCGTTCATTTGTAATTTGAAGACATTTTGTAACATAAACTTCTTTATGTATTTTATTATTCTATTTATTAATAAAAACAAAAAACTCGAGCGATTATTGGTTTATAAAAATGTATCACTGTTTGAAAAGCAAACAAACTCGTAACTGGCTTTTCTTAACACTGAAAATAAAGCTGGTAATTAGCCAATCAGTCGTGTCAGCAAAAAAAGCAGGCGCTATAATTAACTAATGAAACGTTTCAACACAAACACAGTTTGTCAATAAGACGTTTCTACACAAACACAGCTATCCTACTACAATAGAAAGTATTACAGGTTAAGAATTTGTTCATCATAAGTTTGCCAGGATACTACGTAATGAGATTTCGGTTTTCATAAATTTCAATTTACGAAAATTTCATATGTGTACAATTAAATGTTTGTGTGAGAAAAACAAAAAAAAAACCGAATTATTATTTCGAAAAACAATGAGATTACTTATGGATCCCAGTAGACAGAGGTAAGTGTGAAACTAAAACGATACTATTACTTTATTTGTTATTTTAAACGATGTTCTTACGATCATATTTTAAACACCTATAGAGAACTACGTTGGTTTTGGAAGACATTCAACAAACAGAGAAAACATGTAACCCTTAGCTTCATGGGGAAAATGTAATCGAATTTTATCAATACTGATAAATAAAGTTTCACCAAATATTTATTAATAGTAATGAAATATTATAAAAGTTGTGCTACAAAACGCATTTCGCACTTTCAGCTGTGGGTGTGTCGTAAGCGTGGCAGTCATTCCCGCTATTTAGTGCTGCTAACTGAATGCCGTCTCTGGATTGCAGCAGTTTAGACGTAGGGATGGCTGAAACATAAAAGTTTCTGACCTGATCGTTCAGCCCAGATAAACATAAATAAAAAAATGAATGACGTTCATAAAATACTGTTTTGTTATTTACTGTAAACGCAGATAAAATAATGAATGATGTTCATAAAATATTGTTTTGTTATTTACTGTAAACGTACATAAAAAATGAATGACGTTCTTAAAATATTGTTTTGTTATTTACTGTGAACATAGATAAAATAATGAATGACGTTCATAAAATATTGTTTTGTTATTTACTGTAAACGTAGATAAAATAATGAATGACGTTCATAAAATACTGTTTTATTTACTGTAAACATACATAAAAAATGAATGACGTTCATAAAATATTGTTTTGTTATTTACTGTAAACGTAGATAAAATAATGAATGACGTTCAAAAAATACTGTTTTGTTATTTAATGTAAACGTAGATATATGAATGAATGACGTCCATAAAATAGTTTCACTAACTACTGTAAACGAACATAAAATAATGAAGATAGCTGTTGTATGTGGAAACATCTGTTAGTTGAGTTCTTGCACAGATCTTAAAATATAACGTTGATAAACGGAAACATCGGCACATGTAGATCTTGAAAGTCGAGTTGTTTAAAACTT
>NW_013667271.1:158487-172168 GCF_000517525.1 Limulus polyphemus | reverse complement strand
AAGTTTTAAACAACTCGACTTTCAAGATCTACATGTGCCGATGTTTCCGTTTATCAACGTCATATTTTAAGATCTGTGCAAGAACTCAGCTAACAGATGTTTCCGCATATAAATACTATCTTCAAGTTTTGTACACCAAAAAACTTTTCAAATAAAATAATGACTTTCATAAAATACTGTTTACTGTAAACATAGGCAAATTACGTTAACATACTAGCATGTACAATCTGCGCCTTAAAGTGAATGAAAATAGGAGTAATAAGTAAATACCATGAAACTTTGTATATAATGCTTGTAAAATAATTTGTAATAGTAATAATATACATCTCAATAAATGGTGCAGTCTTTTTTTTTCTAAGTCAGATTATTTGAATGTGGGTCGAGGTCTTGGAACACCTACTTGCAAACTTGGATAGCCATAGCGTGTTTTGCTAGCATATACTCCGAATTGTTGATATCACGAGGAAAGGGTTGGTGGAGGAGAAAGGTAGATAACTGTTGTCTGACTAAGCTGGTGTGGAAGTTAATTTTAGGCATTTATGAGAAAAGTGTTCACGCATGTCGTGGGGGCATTTTACCGCCAACTCTTGTGGTTCATCAGCCGTAAGCTATCGTAGGCTTCCTTGCCCCAGAATGATAAGAAATGTGACCTACAACGATGATTAGGTGAAGAAAAAAACTTGTTTGAGCGACGAATCGTTGTCTTTATACATTATAAGAACAACACGGTTTAGAACGTGTATCCCAGTTTCTTACATCACATATCCCTTATTTCTGCTGAATTGAATATACCATGTAATACAAAATGTTTGTCCTGTTTAAGAACGAGACATATTACAGAAGTCGTGTCTGTATAAACTTCGAGACCTATTACAGAAGTCGTGTCTGTATAAACTTCGGGACCTATTACAGAAGTCGTGTCTGTATAAACTTCGAGACCTATTACAGAAGTCTGTCTGTATAAACTTTGGGACCTATTACAGAAGAGGTCTCTGTATGAGTTTAAGAGATCCGTTACATAAGAAGTCTCTTTTTTGCTTCCAGATTTCCCAGTGTAAATACATTAGAACTTAAACTAAAATAGAATATATTCCACATGATTTCGTATCAAATAATACAGTTGGACAACAGTCCAATAAAGTTATTGCACGAAACGGAAATTCCGTAATTTTGTTCTATTTTTAATTCTTTACTCTAACTTATTAATTAGATTTTGACTTTTTTTTCACAAACTTCATGTTAAATGTTGATAACACATTTGATAAGTCAATCTTTTAAAAATATAAATTAAATAGGAACTCATTATTTATTGTCTTTGTACAATAGTTACATTTTTAATAATTTAAATTAAAAAGGAATTCATTATTTATAGGCTTAAGCACCATTAATAGTTTCTCTACCAATACTCGACATTTACGTAGATCTAACTTGAACAAACATGTTATTCCAGTCGATATTACAGAAAAATAAAGGGAAGTGGACAAGTTTACTACATCTACAAAAGAAAAGGACCGCAGAGATAAGAAGCGACATCTGACGTAATTATGTATAACTAACTGCATTACTCTGCGTTTAGGATTAGTAAAGTAAACGGCTGAGTCTAAGAACGTTTATCAAGAATTGAATGTTTATTTTTAACAAAGCCAAAGATAGCTAGCAATTTTGTACAACTCCAACTTAGGGAAGAGATTAACTAAATGTTTAACGCTTTCAGTTTCCTCCGATTCCATGTTGATTTTCCACATGAGATTTGTCTTAATAACTAAAACGTAGGTACATAAAAAGTATATATAATACTAAAGTTTATCATAATGATTATAAGCAAAAAAAAAAGTTATAAAACTCAGAAGAAAAATACAAGATAACAGTAAATTAAGGGAAAGTCTTAGTTTAAAACAATGCATGTTCGTTGTAAAGCACAAAGCAACACAATGGGCTATGTGTAGTCGCGGGTGTCGAAACTCAAATTTTAGCGTTATAAGTCCATGGACTTACCGCTGAGGGCTAAAGAACATATGTAGTCGTCTTTTCACCTAAACGTTCTTCTAAGGAACCTGAGCGGTTTTCTTGAATGATTTTTTTATCAACACAAGCGATTTTCCAAAATTGTCTTCTTAGCAACCGAGTGTTCTTCCTGAATGGTCTTTTTTTAGAAACGCGAGAGGTCTTAGCAACCCAAATGATTTTTTCTTATATTAATGTTCTTTTTCTTAGCAACCGAATAACAAGTTGTTTCGACTGGTTGAATTCAAAACCTGTCATAACAAACACATAATTAACCGTTTGAACTTCTGTAATATTTGTTGTAAAGTTCCCATATTTCTTTCCAATAGAAACGTAAAACAAATTAAGGAACGAATTCTTCTTGCATGTATATTTTATAGTATTATACGGGTTAGTATTAAGATGAAGTTATCATTCATTTCAAATTCCAAACATTTTTTCATTACGATTCGGAAAGTATGGTACAAGAACTGCAACTCGTCAGGAAATTTCTCCCAGTTACTGTAGTTTCCACCAGTGGCAAAGAAAAACAAAAGTTGACTAGTGAAAGTCACCACGAATTTAACAAAGACTCGTTTTAGGAGATTTAGAGAGTTCACGTCAACCTGTTCTCAAGTTATAACTGTCATTCTGTCCATAGTGACCAGAAACTTGCATATATTACTTTCCAAGTAATTACTTCATTCTCAATTAGAAATCATTGCTATTTTTTGCTCAGCAGTCAACTTGGACAGAATGGCACGTCCAGCAGTCACCTTGACCAGAACGAAACTTATGTCCAACAATTACCCTGAATAAAATGACAGTCACTATGGACAAAATGACAATCATGGACAGAATGATAGTCATGTCCAGCAGTGACCATGGACAGAATGACAACCATGTTCAGCAGTGACCATGGACAAAATGACAGCCGTGTCCAGCAGTCACTATGGACAGAAGGACAGCCGTGTCAAGGAGTCACCATGGACAGAAGGACATTGATGTCTAGTAATAATCTACACTCATGTTGTAAACCATCCTATATAGTCAAGAGTTCATTAGTTTTATAACTATCACCTACACTTGTCTGAATTTTTTCTCCCCCCCACCCTCCTTCTTTCAGTAGGTATAACTCCAGCACGTTTGAAAACCTCTACACAGTTGACCTCATTTTCCATTGCAGTTAGAGAGACGTAGAATAACTGTACCTAGCGAAGCTCTTGACAATCCGGGACAAGATATTGTCAGTTTTTCTCTCAACCTTGCTGGAGGAATCAGCTTCGTGACGTACAAAGTGACCTATTTATTTGCAAAGTAGGTTTAATTGTTGAAACAAGTCCGAGAAATTCCTCTTCCAAGCTGGTTTCTTGGATCCACTACGTTTGACACATGAAAAGTCATCCATTAAGTTTTTGGGTGGTTCTCTGTAATAGGATTTCTGCAGAATTTATCTACACAAAAGTAATAAAAACCACAATGTCAGTTTCTTCAATTAGTTGGCAATAAATACTGGTGAAAGTTTCCTTCATTGTAGAAGTAAGGAAAATTCTCCAATATTAATTACTAAAATTTATGTAATTAATGCACCTGAAATATCTTGAAACTTGAAGCTTGGTGACGCTAAATGTATTAACCTTGTTAATACCCATTATCTCGAGCTTCTGAACTAGAGATAAGCCATTTCTCACATAATGCCAAGGGCAATTTATTTCCGGGCGAAATACGAGGCTGGAATAGACACGCGAAGACTGTAGAAAGATCTTTGAAGTGTATCTGTTTCCAGTTGGATTCAAAATATAAACTTAGGACTTATTATGTAACAATTATCACACAAGCCTTGAAATTAGTGTGAATATGGAAATAGGGAAAACGTGTAACGTAATTGTCTTTAATAAAAGTGTCTTTATGGAAAAATTGTTATTTTAACACAGCGGTCAACATAAAACCGGTTCCGACAAGGTACTGTTTGTTATATTGAAATCTACAATTTGTCTCACCACTTATCTTAAGGCTGTCGTCATATCTTTGTTTCGGCGTTTCTCGAGCTCCAGTGACATTTTAGAAAGTCATCTTCTATAACACGCCTTAATTGTTAGCTTCATAAAGAATCTCATTTCAAACATTTTATCGCTAGTTTTCGTTTAATATTCAAATAACCACAGGAGAAAAACCACAGCGACATTTGGTGGAACGCTCGTTGAATGTAAGAGTACAACAGCTGAATGTCAATTGTCTTTCTGGAAGGATGTGTACACATGTGGTCTTCCTCTGCTGTTTCCTAGTGATGACAAAAAACACGTAACTGTGTTAGTGGTGAAAGAAACTCGTGGTGGTTGTGTACACATGTGGTCTTTCTCTGCTGTTTCCTAGTGATGACAAAAACATGTAACTGTGTTAGTGGTGGTTGTGTACACATGTGGTCTTTCTCTGCTGTTTCCTAGTGATGACAAAAACACATAACTGTGTTAGTGGTGAAAGAAACTCGTGGTGGTTGTGTACACATGTGGTCTTTATCTGCTGTTTCCTAGTGATGACAAAAAAACACATAACTGTGTTAGTGGTGAATAAAACTCGTGGTGGTTGTGTACACATGTGGTCTTTCTCTGCTGTTTCCTAGTGATGACAAAAAAACACATAACTGTGTTAGTGGTGAATAAAACTCGTGGTGGTTGTGTACACATGTGGTCTTTCTCTGCTGTTTCCTAGTTATAAAATAAATATAAATTAAACTCATGCTGTTTACAGAAATTTGGGACTTAATGCCTTGGGTGTTGGGAAATTGTGGAACTACTCCCCGGTCGTGGTATAAGGTATTACATCGAGATGAGAAGTGAAAAGTGAATGAGAGCAATAAATAAAACTAAAGTGAAATAAATTATTGATGAAATAAACATTGAGTTATACAATTTTATATGATCGGCTTTGAGTAGCGCAGGGAAATCTTATTAAACCGGGATGTTTTCCTGATTCGAGACGAATGACAAAAAAATATAACGTATTTATAAACATTGTTCAGAAGTATAAACCAACTATCGATGTACAACTTGTAATAAATAAGCTACTTTTGTAAAAGACAAATTAGGATAAATAAATAATTACATAATTTTTGTTTTAATGTGGCTTTAAATCATTCCCACGCCTACATGGCACAGTTCAAAACGTCTCTGCAGTTATGTTGTTTTTACCAATAATTCGTCTGTTGTGAACATTTTCAGCTATAGATGGCGCTACAAGCAAAACCTGAATGTGAAAATCCTATCGAAGCAAGGAACTTGTTTGAAGTAGAAACGACGAAATAACCTTGAGACGCAATCTAATAGAATATTAGATAGACGAATATAATTTAGATTTAAACGATATATTCAGAAAAAACTGTCTGAATCAGACTATTAACATTAGACACGCCCTCTAGTTTTTGCCATTATACGTTAAGATGATTAATTATCAGTCCATATAGATGAGACTTTGTGTCTTCTAGTAAGAAAATACATTCAGTGAACTTATTGAAATACACTTAGGTAAGCTTAGTTTTTACTTATACGTTTTCTTTGTTAATAACTTCTCTTTCATTCATTCTTCAGCCCTATCTGTCTATCTGAAAATCAATCAAAATATCCCCCCCCCCCCGTGGTACAGCGGTAACTCTAAAAGTTTATAACGCTAAAAACCGGGTTTCGATACTCATGGTGAGCGCAACACATATAACTTATTGTGTAGCTTTGCGCTTAACAACAAACAAACAATCAAGAATTAATCTACTAAGTTGTTAATTAAAATGTCAGCCGTGGTTGCCATGTAACTCAGTTCACATTCAGTCAAACAAAGACAGCCTTCAATTACTAATAATAAAAATTCCTGCGTATGTGCAGTAAATACTGTTGAAATACAAATGGCTCAACACATCTTCATAAAAAAACTGTAGAAAATTCATAGCTTTTTCTTTGTTGGTATGCTATGTCCACTACAAGTGATCGAAGTTCGAATTTCAGCGTTACAAGCCCTCAAGCTTATCAGTGAGTCATACGGAGGGGTGAGCGAAGCTTGTAGAATATTTAACTTTTTAATTATCGTAGGCTAGGAAATCTAATCTTGTTAATCGGACGTTACCATGATTAAAGTAGAAATCTAATCTTGTCAATCGGACGTTACCATGATTAAAGTAGAAATCTAATCTTGTCAATCGGACGTTACCATGATTAAAGTAGAAATCTAATCTTGTTAATCGGACGTTACCATGATTAAAGTAGAAATCTAATCTTGTCAATCGGACGTTACCATGATTAAAGTGGAAATCTAATCTTGTCAATCGGACGTTACCGTGATTAAAGTGGAAATCTAATCTTGTCAATCGGACGTTACCATGATTAAAGTAGAAATCTAATCTTGTCAATCGGACGTATCCGTGAATAAAGTGATGGAAGAACACAAAGCTACATCACGGGTATCGAAACCCGGTTTTTAGCGATATAAGCCTTCAGACTTACCGCTGAGCCACTGAGTAGGCTTGAAAGAACGTATTTAACAATAAGCGCCCCCAGGTAACCCAGCAAATACTTTTTGTCTTGTCACGTGTCGCTTACTTCGTTAGATCGTAACATACAGCTTTTTTTACTGTTCATTCTTATTGTCAACCAATTAGCCAAATTTTAAATCATCTTGCGTAGTTCAGCAGGTTCATGTCGTCACCTGTAGTTTACTGGGTTCATGTCGTTACATCCTGGGTTCAAATGGTTGCCTGTAGTTTCAGTGGGTTCAAATCGTCGCCTGTAGTTCAATGGGTTCATGCCATTACATCCTGTGTTCAGATCATCTCCTGTAGTTCAATGGGTTCATATTATTGCATTCTGGGTTCAGATTATCACATGTAGTTCAGTGGGTTCATGTCAATATATCCTGGATTCAGATTATCTCCTGTAGTTCAGTGGGTTCATATTATTGCATTCTGGGTTCAGATTATCACATGTAGTTCAGTGGGTTCATGTCAGTATATTCTGGGTTAAGATTATCTCCTGTAGTTCAGTGGGTTCATGTTATTACAACCTGAATTTAAGCTGTCAGTGATAGTTCGTTTAATACCTTTGTTACGAGGTTTATAATTTGTTCGATATCACTTTAATTTTATATCATGGTTTCATATTACTTTGTTGGAGGAATGGGACAATTTTGTTTTATTAAAATAACACCTAAGTGAACAGAATAATCAAAACAATAATAGCACGTTGTACACAGCTGAATTACTAGCTAAAATAGCTTAGGTAATTAATAATCTCTGTCTACGAGCGTCATCTGTTGTGAAAAATGTAAACTTACCTTAAATATTCGTTTGTTGTCATGTGCCACCTATTGGCCAAGTTTTGTGCTATAAGAAGTAAATAAAATTGACAAAAAAAAACAAAAAACTAATTACGAAACAGAAGAAAATAAGACAATGCCCAAGAGGCCTTTCGTTCAATGAAAGACAAAAGTTGCGAAGCAGCACGTAGATGTATTATTTCCGAGAAAAATTATAGAGCCTTTTAATTAATACTTCTTCCCACAAGATATGTTTATCAATTAAAAGTTTGAATGCTTCATTTTAAACACAAATTTGATAACACATGAGCTGAGACATATAATTTTCCACTGACCACTGTACAGTCTTCACACAGTCTAAATCCTTCGCGGTAAATAAGTATCTTAAAATTGTTGAAGGGATTTCAGTGATCAATATATTTAAAAAATCTTCTGTTTTCTGTTTCATTCTTTTATGTAAACTGACAGTGTGTTTGTTTTTCTTTTGTAGAAGCAGTATTAGTTTCTGTTGAGTTATGGAACTGTTGTCAGTCTGAAGGAAACAAGGAATATTCCATTTTAGTAAGCTTTATCTGAGTTATTAATTTCAAACTTTTGTTTTCATAGCATTTGCCCCTAGTGGCATAGCGGTAAGTCTGCGGTCTTATAACGCTAAAAACCGGTTTCGATACTCGTGGTTGGTATAGCACAATAGCCCATTGTGTAACTTTCTGTTTAAGTACAAAAACAACAAGCTATGGCAGTTAGAACAAGGGTATACCGAGGACGAGGTTTTACTCTGATTCATTCAATCTGCCCCTGGTAGCTTTCATTAAAGTTTGGGTGGGTTAAAAAACAAAAACTTAGCTGTGGGATGTTGGGAAAGAATTGTTTGTAGAGTTAATTAAACTATTAGAGGAATTTCAGGATTATTATTGAATTTATTACGTGCTCGCGCTGAAAAGTATTTGTAAAAGAGAAGAGTGTTCCGAATAAAATTTTTTATTTTCGAAAAAAACAAGATAAAATATTACAAAACAAATTGGTGGAAATATTATCTTACACAGATACATTTAGTACTTATGAATGTTTCCAGCAGCATAGTTCTGTCAGTCTTTATGTGGTGTGTATGTTTTATATATACAGTGTAGACAGGCCCTCTCAGTTTAGAGGCCCCTGGTTATATAAACAAAAGATAACTCATGAAAACAAAATAAGGCAATAACTGGCCCAGAAGAAAAATGAAACATAATCTGAATATTCAATTTGTGTATATATATATATATATATTTTCCAGCTCTAAGCTGAAAGTGTGTGTTACACTTGTGTGTGTTACATTTCTGTCTGATTGGGAGGTACAAAAGCATGTCGCGAAACTCAACAAATGCAAAAAATAACAAGTTTGAAGCCCCCTTTTGAGCTTGACGCCTGGGCCAAGTGATCCTCCTACCCCCCTCTAATTTGCCATTATTGTAGTTACTCCTAACATTTCTCATCTCTATCAACTTTTGTTTTTATAATACAGACTATATCACCAAACGATGCATGTTAGTAAAAACAACATTTGAGCTATTCGCCTAATCGTAAATAATGTAAAGAAAATATGAGGATAAAATTTTTAATAGATTATGTTTTGAGTATCACCTGAACTAAATTACAGAAAAAAAATTAAAAAGTTACACAAATGCTATAATGTTTTTGTCAAGCCAATGACGATTGTTTACGTGTAGTAATATTTTCTTTCTCTTACACAATTATTATATTACTATAAAGCTTACTTATCATTCAAAAGTATTTATAACGAACACTATCACAAGCACAAATGATATTAAACTCTTCTAGTTATGATCTTCTATTAACCCAAATATTTTAATTGATAGAATCAAGAAATTTAACATTACTAAGTGTTTTCAGAGATTATTTGAAGCAAAGTTTCGCCATATCGAAATAGGGACTTGATCCGAAGTTGAACAAAAACATTTTAAAATAAGTAATATAGTTTGTTATTTCAAAACTAAAACACGGTATTAAACGATGATATTTAAATATTAGAAACAGAAAAAAGCATTTGAATGTAAATGGTACACACAAATAGGACAGGAGGTATACACGAACTTTAAAAGATACATAGGTGGTACACTCGGACTTTAAAGATAAGACAGGTGATAAACACGAACTTTAAAAGATACATAGGTGGTACACACGGACTTTAAAGATAAGACAGGTGGTAAACACGAACTTTAAAGATACATAGGTGGTACACAAGGACTTTAAAGATAAGACAGGTGGTAAACACGAACTTTAGAGATACATAGGTGGTACACACGGACTTTAAAGATAAGACAGGTGTTAACACGAACATTAGAGATACATAGGTGGTACACAAGAACTTTAAAGATAAGACAGGTGATAAACATGGACTTTAGAGATACATAGGTGGTACACTAGGACTTTAAAGATAAGACAGGTGATAAACATGAACTTTAGAGATACATAGGTGGTACACACGGACTTTAAAGATAAGATAGGTGATAAACACGAATTTTGGAGTTGGAACAGGCGGTACAGAAGGACTTTGATCTTGAGACAGGTGGTACACACGGACTTTAAAGATAAGGCATGTATGCACGGACTTTGAGCTTGGGACAGATGGTAAACAAGGATATACTCTGGTTTTATTAATGAAATGTGAGTAATCAACCAAAAGTTCATTGGGAAGAGAATGTCATGGTTGAGATTGGGATGTCGGTGACAACGAAGTTTAATGGCCTTCTTTGACTTATGCATGTGACGTTAATTAACCTGCTTTAAACAGATGAAACATCAAACCCACATAGCTTGCCTTAAGCATAAATAAAACCTGATCTGTAAAAAAAAAAAAAAGGCCAGGTGAGTAGCCTTTTTAAAACACAACCTAGTTTAAAATACAAGTAATAAACTACACCTCGCAGGAGTTGACGACTCCTCCTAACGGCAGATAATTGGCTGTTGATATGTGGGAAAATATTAGACCCAAACGTAGATTAACTAATATTTTTTGTTGTTTGAAATACATTTTTTTATTCATTTTCAATACCTTTGACGCTTTCTGGTTTTGACGTGCTTGAGGAGAAATGACGAGAAAAAATTTGTATGAAGGGTTGAAAAAAACATTACTCTTGATGTTTGAGTAGTCTTGTAATTCGGAAATGTAAAATAAAGGAATATATTTACATCTAAATATAATTATATTTGATTAAGAATGCGTTCATAGAACAAGAACAATGCCCTCTAGTGACGGTAAGAAAATAAAAACTTTCTAACTCATTTATGAAATACGTAAATGTAATAAAATGATATTGTATCCATAATGAGGCCGACTGAACACTTACTACCATGGCTTGACCTCCACAAGAAATATTATTGTAGCTGTTTGGATTTATGTTTCTTTTGTTGAATTTCGCGCAAACCTACTCGAGGACTATCTCCGCTTTTCGTCCCTAATTTAGAAGTTATAGACTAGAGGGATTCTTGGGTTACTCCTTACTAGTGAAAAGTGGGATTGATAGTCACTTTATAACGCCCCAACGGCTAAAAGGTCGAGCATGTTCAGTGATAAGATTTGAACCCGTGACCTGCAGATTGCGAGCCAAACGTCTTAACCAACAGTTCTTACCAGACCCGTAGACTTATAGAAACATTGAGAGACTCGAACAACTTGGCTGAATTCTAAGGGGGGACGTTTGGAACAAGATTCGGTAATCGTACACTACTAAACTGTATGAAAACAACGTGTAATTGTCAGAGTGAAGCACAAGGTCCACGTAACAAATGCGTTTTGAAACTTCTTCACTTGTATTCTCTGTGATAATAAATTCATTGTTTGTGTCTGCAGTATTTGTTGTTCTAAGTTCCACGATGCCTTTGTTGAATTTATCCTAAGATCCCACGATTATGAGGTCATAAAGTATGTCCACAAGCACAGGTGTTCGCCTGTAGGGGCAAATGATGAAGAAGAAAAAAAAAAGAGTTTAACATTAACAACTGATTTGTTTTTGTTATCCTGCTGCCCTACCCCCTTCCCCCGCCTTATCTGGGTTTACACAGGGGAAAAGTCCGTTTTCCCAGGTTTTACGTCATCATATCTGAAAAGAAGGCCTTGTTTTTGTGATTATTTATTTGGGTTGCCCTTTGTAGAAGATTTTTAATTAATGCATGTTTACTAAATAATATGTTTTACGTGTTTCTACATTTTTTTTAAAAACCTATTGGAGGGAGCAGAAAATTTACTAAGTTTGTTTATTTTAACTAAAATAGAATCTTAAATCAAATACTAACTACTTTCTTTCTTCACTCGTGCTAACAAGATCAACATCAAATGGATAAGAAAAAATTAATCTAGATTTCTGAAACCCAAATCTTGTAATTTTGGGTATCATGTGAAACAAAGTGAAACCAGAAACCATCTTGGACTACTTTACTCGGGCAAGGAATGTACATTTTACGGGAATGCCGCGTTATGACTATTTTTAATGATAATAATCTATATGAATAATACGCTTGCGTTTGTTTGTCCGGAATTTTTCTCGTAAATTTCTCGATCAAATGCTAAAAATCTCATATCGTTAGTTAGGCCTTTGTCCCAGAAGTCCTGATTGCAAATTTGCTTTTCCATTCAGAATCACCTTACCTATACAAGTGTGCTACACGATGACACAATGTCGTTGTCATCACTTGAAGACTGGGTTTGATTTCAACTTTAGTTTTTTTACTTGCAAAGTATTTCACACAAATAACACTTAACCCGCGTGTAATTTCCTAGAAAATGAACATTACACTAAATACAATTGCTATGGGCTTCCCCGACTTATTTATATCTAAAATATGCATGCACAGTTCGTTTAAATCAAACAATTATCACTTTCTGAACACGCATTGAGATGTTTCTGTATATTCAGCTAAGTTTGCCTTCATTACAACTTTACATTTACTTTATTTTGTAATAATTAGCTTCAGTTCATTTCATAGACTGCTATAATTACCTTTTAGCTACTTTTTTCTTTACTACGGGTTTTATTCTTCGTTTTTTATGAGTTTCTTTGTTTCAACTCGTAAAGCTGTGTCATACACTGAACACTCATAACTGTTTCATACTCTGTATACTATAATAAATACCATTACTATACTTTACTGTTTACTTTATGTGGAGTTTTGTTAAATAAAGTTACGTCTACGTGAGTTTGTTTGTCTGACGCGTAAATTTTTTTCAAATAGACCAGGATTTATCGATCTAACACATAATGTCTGCAAGAAAGCGTAGCTAAAGTAGCGTGCGTGAAGATGGGAGAATAAGGAAAATTCAAGCAAAGGGCATGAAACTATCACAAATGTTTTATCACGCTAGTAATAAAAAATGTTTATTAATTCTAATAACTCACCTTTATGCACGTTAATAAGGACGAGTAAACATAAGAATATCTCGTACTGCTTGTATGCACGTTAATAAGAACAAATAAACATAATATCTTGTACTGCTTGTATGCACGTTAATAGGAACGAATAAACATAAGAATATCTTGTACTGCTTGTATGCACATTAATAAGAACAATTTTGTTTGTTTGTTTGTAATTAAGCACAAAGTTACACAATGGGCTATCTCTGCTCTGCCCACCACGGGTATCGAAACCCGGATTCTAGCGTTGTAAGTCCGCAGACATACCGCTGTGCCACTGGGAGGCAAAAAGAACGAATAAACATAAGAATATCTTGTATATGGTAATCCAAACTATCACATATTTTCAGTGGATATACTGTACTGGACCCTTACATCACAAACCAAATTTCAAGGCAATCCATTAAAAAATACACGAGATATAAAATTTTCAATTTTCATTAAATTTCTTCCTTTTTTTTGTTCGAAAATACGGAAATTTTATTTGATAGAAAAACATACTTAACTTTTATAGATTTTTGTCACACTTGGTACACCGATAGATCTTTACAACCTACAATTAGATGTCAGATTTGGTCTCAATACAAGCCACGTGTGCAGAGTTATTCAACAAAAAGCGCTCAATTTTGACCAAAATTTTTGTGCACGCCTACGTCACGTGAGCTATCGGTCTAAACTTTTTACTAAAGCTTCATCTAACAGTAAGATTGGGCCAGTTTTAGTTTTTTGTCATTCAGACTAAAGACAATAGGGTGCAAGGACGTGCAGATACATAAGTGTTGTTTAGGTCAAGCAAGCAAGATGAGCAGTTTCTAGCTCAAGTTTTTTAAAGAATCATACGGATGTACGATTTTATTCATTATTCATTGCCAGTTTTTAAATACAAATTTGCTAACTTTTATGAAATTTTCCTAATTAAAGAGTGTTTAGTGTCATGTGATATTACCTTAGGCAATTACCGTAAACAATGATACGGCTTTACCGAATGTATG
>NW_013667271.1:154366-157500 GCF_000517525.1 Limulus polyphemus | reverse complement strand
AACAAGAGTCTTACTAACTAGCCGATCTGTAGCAACAAACAGAAAACAAGAGTCTTACTAACTAGCCGATCTGTAGCAACAAACAGAAAACAAGAGTCTTACTAACTAGCCAATCTGTGACAACTAAGACTCTTGTCTTCTGTTTTTCTGTTTGTTGCTACAGATCGGCTAGTTAATAAGAATCTTGTCTTCTGTTTGTTGCTACAGATTGGCTGGTTAGTACAGATTGGCTGGTTAGTAAGACTCTTGGTTGTCTAAGACTCTTGTCTTCTGTTTATTTTAGAGAGGAAAAACTACCACCATATATATTTTTTAAATCTGGTTGGTGGTGTAAAGTATAGATCTTTTCCGAATAATAGGGTTGCGATCATAAAGCTGACGTTGATTACTATCGAGTGTCACTTTCTTACTTGCTGTGGTTTGTTGTCATGATATCTAAATAGTTCATGTCGTCATATCAGCTCGTGCTCTACCTTCACAACAGACCTGCAATGTGAATTTCGTTTAATAATAAACAAATAACGAGTTTTATCGAATTAAGTTTGGCTAATTGTTTTTCTCGCAATTAATTTAGCATTAAGGTTTTTATACATATTTTTCTCCCCACTTCGACCAACAACAAAATTACGAAACTTCCGATTAAAGCTTGTATTGTTCTATATTTTACTATAAAATTTCGGTTATCAACTCGTTAATATATAAACATTTTCTTCTTCCATATAATAGAATTTTACGATGAACAATTTCAAACCATGGAATTTAAACCAAATCGCTAGTTCCTGTTCGCTTGTCTAAAGAGACAGTTAACGCGTCAGTGGCCTAGGATATCCACAAATAGTTTCAAAACGAGTTTAACGCGTCAGTGGCCTAGGATATCCACAAATAGTTTCAAAACGAGTTTAACGCGTCAGTACACTAGGATATTCACACATAGTTTCAAAGCGAGATTAACGCGTCAGTAGACCAGAATATTCACACATAATTCCAAAGCGAATTTAACACGTCAATAGACTAGGATATTCACACGTAATTCCAAAGCGAGTTTAACACGTCGGTATACTAGAATAGTCACACATAATTCCAAAGCGAGTTTAACACGTCAGTAGACTAGAATATTTACACATAATTCCGAATTGAGTTTAACACGTCAGTAGATTAGGATATTCACACATAGTTTCAAGGTAGGCTGACAGTAAAATAAAACCTATTCTTTATCTTCTTAAACTTCGGGAGAATTGAAAAGGTGACTAAACAATAACAATTGGTGTTTCTACTTCAGTGATCAGTTATTCTTTGGCCTAGCATGGCCAGGTGGTTAGGGCGCTCGACTCGCAATCTGCGGGTCGCGGGTTCGAATCCCCGTCCCACCAAACATGCCCGCCCTTTCGGCCGTGGGGGCGTTATAATGTGACGGTTCATCCCACCATTCGTTGGTAAAATAGTAGCCCAAGAGTTAGCGGTGGGTGGTGATGACTAGCTGCCTTCCCTCTAGTCTTTCACTGTTAAATTAGGAATGGCTAGCACAGATAGTCCTCGCGTAGCTTTGCACGAAATTCAAAACCAAACCAGTTATTCTAGAATTACCTATTTTCATTAATTTTCCTAACAGACGCCTAAATAAAACAAATATAAAATAAAACACGTTTATTAAAACAATTTTGTACTGGTGACGTAGGTCAAGCCAATTGAATTCAACTCTTCTGTTGTAAATGATGATTATTCCACATATCGCATACAATTTTTGGGCATCCTTGTACCACTGTGAATAATTATTCCTCCAAGTCATCACATATATCCGCCATGAACTATAAACACTCGAGTTCACTGACCTCAAATTTAGTAGCAGTACAGAATAACTTTCACGCATGCTTGTCCTCTTGTTTTCGGGAGTGTTCGTTCAGTATGCTAGAAATTATTCAACACTCTACCACATCATTACTTTTGCCGATCTACCCCACGAAACTAAAATAAAACAGCCCAAACAACTTGGAAGTGAACTCGTGTTACACATACTATAGTTAATATTTACCTGATCTCATATCGACACGGTTTAGTCGTACCTGGAGGACCTCTTACTGCTGTCTAGCAGTAAATATTGTTACACATACTATAGTTGATATTTACCTGATCTCATATCGACACAGTTTGGTCGTACCTGGAGGACCTCTTACTGCTGTCCTGCAATAAATAATGTTATAGTTAATAGTATAGCTGATAATTTCTTTGTTTACTCAGTAAAACAAGTTTAAAATGGGGTAAGAACCAACATGGTAGCTGCTACTTTCTCAAAAAGAGAACAAGTTGTTGATTATATTAGATTAGATTAGGAAGGATTTACTTAGTATTTCCAGACTCATCCTCATTTACTACTTTTTAATTTCAAGTTCTCCTCCTCCCTCCCAATTATAGCCTAATAAAGACCCGACATCGGTTCGAACTCCTATGCATACTTTTTACAGTTTGGCACAAATATAAAATCAGGGTTTTCACACTTATGCTGAGAAAATGTGTTCACCAAATCATAACTTCAGATCCAGTTCGCTTTGCACTAGTGTTCGGATGATTAGTAAGACTCTTGTTCTCTGTTTGTTGCTACAGATTGGCTGGTTAGGGTGTTAATAACTTCTTTTATAGTAACGCCATGGAATTTAGATTAACAGTTTCTTGTCACCCCTGCATACATTCGGTAAAGCCGTATCATTATTTACGGTAATTGCCTAAGGTAATATCACATGACACTAAACACTCTTTAATTAGGAAAATTTCATAAAAGTTAGCAAATTTGTATTTAAAAACTGGCAATGAATAATGAATAAAATCGTACATCCCTATGATTCTTTTAAAAACTTGAGCTAGAAACTGCTCATCTAGCTTGCTTGACCTAAACAACACTTATGTATCTGCACGTCCTTGCACCCTATTGTCTTTAGTCTGAATGACAAAAAACTAAAACTGGCCCAATCTTACTGTTAGATGAAGCTGTAGTAAAAAGTTTAGACCGATAGCTCACGTGACGTAGGCGTGCACAAAAATTTTGGTCAAAATTGAGCGCTTTTTGTTGAATAACTCTGCACACGTGGCTTGTATTGAGACCAAATCTGACATCTAATTGTAGGTTGTAAAGATCTATCGGT